>NC_091465.1:88770727-88945727 GCF_027789765.1 Dendropsophus ebraccatus
ACTATCCTTACCTACCAACCCTTCTCCTATGTCACTATCCTTACCTACCAACCCTTCTCCTATATCACTATCCTTACCTACCAACCCTTCTCCTATGTCACTATCCTCACCTACCAACCCTCCTATGTCACTATCCTTACCTACCAACCCTTCTCCTATGTCACTATCCTTACCCACCAACCCTTCTCCTGTCACTATCCTTACCTACCAAACCTTCTCCTATGTCACTATTCTTACCTACCAAACCATCTCCTATGTCACTATCCTTACCTACCAACCCTTCTCCTATGTCACTATCCTTACCTACCAACCCTTCTTCTATGTCACTATCCTTACCTACCAACCCTCCTATGTCACTATCCTTACCTACCAACCCTTCTCCTATGTCACTATCCTTACCTACCAACCCTTCTCCTGTCACTATCCTTACCTACCAACCCTTCTTTCATATCATACACACTATAAAGAATAGGACCCAGAAGAGACCCTTGTGGCCACCACGTGTAACCAGTCTCTGCTCGGAATATTCACCATTACCAACAACCCCGTGATATCTATTCTTCAGCCAACCTCAAATCCACTGACCTATCCAAGGATTAAGTCCAATGTTCAGTAACTTCTCTATCAGCTCTTTATTGGGAACTGTATCTGAGGTTTTGCTGAAGTCCACATAGATGATATCCACGGCTCCACCTGCATCCAGTTTTGTGGTTCATACATGTTGGAGGATATTTATTTCCTTGTATTTGTAGTTATCTGTGTATTCTCCATGTGGACTGTATTGCTGGTTCATGGAATAGTATTTGCCCTATTGGCTACTTTGTGGGTCCATGAGTGACATGACACTGTTGTGGCTGAGTTGACTTGTGTGGTCAGGTGTGGTCAGCTGTACACCTGCAGTCATCCTGTGGCCTTTGTTCTGGGTCCTCTGTGTCCGTGCTCTGGTCAGGGTCCATGTGTTTCTGCTTGCCCTGCTATACTCCTTACTCATCCATATTCTCACATATTGTTGTCCAAATGTTCAGCGTGTTCTATGTATCCAGCACAGAGCGATTCTTTCCCTATCTGATACAGTTGCCAGTCACCTACAGCCTTTGTGTTATGGAGACATACAGCACACTATACAGTATCTCAGCACATATCAGATACACGTTAACTACACCCTCAATATCTGATCCTGTGTTGGGTAATTCCTATTACTGCATTTGTTTGCTGTTATCTCTTGCAATGATTGTGGCTGCCTCTGCAGGAAGAAGGCCACTGTGTGGACTACGCCCCCGGCGCTAAGGGGGGGAACCTGCTAACTTCATTCCCTCCCCCTTTACTAAAACCTACCCCAGGACACGATACAGAAATAAATGAATAAATAATAACAAACACACATTTGGCAAAAATTTGCAGCGTATGCTGCATTTTATTTAGAATTTATAATACACATGGGGAGGCCTGACACAAATCACGCTTCCCCTTTTCTCCAGGAACTAAAGAGATGCTTCTGAGGGTGGCCCGCCAAGGTAATCCCTCCCCCATTGACAGCCGCCTGCCGCCTAGCAGAACCGTCCCTGCCTAGGTGCCCCTAACCAACTGGAACCAACTGGATAAAAAGAGGAGCGTGATTTCCGCCTTACATAAACATTGAACCTGCAAACAAAATAAACAATATAAACACAGTAGTACGACAAACCATGATAACAAATAAGGTGGGTTAGTGGGACCTGTAAAAAAGTGCTTGTCCTAGCTCCAGCTCCCTCTGCTTTTATTCACATAACCCCGTCCCTTCTAACACCTATCTCACCTGAAATACCTCCCACAGGTATTCCCTCATGCTACTGAACCACTACTACCCCCACTATGCAAAAACCCCTCTAGCAACCACCTGGTCGTGGTCGCAGAGACCCCCCTTATGGTTCCTCGCCGGGAGGCCCCTTACCCCAACTCGTCACTATATCATCAGACACAAAGGTGAAAGTCATTTTGCCTCCCTTGGATTCAACCTTCATGATGACACATCAGGGATACAGAAGTTCCCATGAACCCCCCCACCATTTATCACAGCCAATCTGCATTCATTAAACCAACAAGCCCCGGTGTGAGGAGTGTATGCTCACTTCATTAAGTCAGGGGATTACTCAAGGTCGCCAATTTAATCAAACACGACACAGCCTGGGATTTGTGAGTGGGATCAGTTTAAATAATGGGGGGCAGAGAAAGGCCTAGACAAGTGTCAAGCAATTCCCTGGCTCTGTGTGTGCATATTGAGAGACACAAACCCAGGGACATCCTTTTCGTGCTGATGAAGCTTACATGTCACCAGGCAGGCTGAAACAAATGAGCGACAACAAGAACACAACAAAGATAACAATTACAAAGACAAACATTGGCTTTTGGGAACGAGTAGCCGGGAGATGACGGTATACATGAACAAAGTAGGCAAATGTTTGCAAGATAAACTCTGCCTAAATGAAGTGTGACGGGAGGAGAGGGAGCGAAGGAGGCAGGAGGAGAGCGCCAAAGATAAGGCCGCATATTATTATTATTACATAGGGAATTTAATGACACCACTCACGCTCCTCTCCAGCAAGTGCCGCTCACTGCTTCATCCTGGATTATTTCCTTGCACGGCTGACTCTTTAGTGATGAGTGAATCATTACTGCTGAGAATTGCACTATTAGACCGTGCACCATGTTCCCCATTAGACCATGCACCATGTTCCTCATTAGACCATGTTCCCCATTAGGCCATGCACCATGTTCCTCATTAGACCGTGCACCATGTTCCCCACTAGACCGTGCACCATGTTCCCCATTAGACCGTGCACCATGTTCCCCACTAGACCGTGCACCATGTTCCCCACTAGACCGTGCACCATGTTCCCCATTAGACCGTGCACCATGTTCCCCATTAGACAGTGCACCATGTTCCCCATTAGACCTTGCACCATGTTACCCATTAGACCGTGCACCATGTTCCCCATTAGACCGTGCACCATGTTCCCCATTAGACCGTGCACCATGTTCCCCATTAGACCGTGCACCATGTTCCCCATTAAACCGTGCACCATGTTCCCCATTAGACCTTGCACCATGTTCCCCATTAGACCTTGCACCATGTTCCCCATTAGACCGTGCACCATGTTCCCCATTAGACCGTGCACCATGTTCCCCATTAGACCGTGCACCATGTTCCCCATTAGACCGTGCACCATGTTCCCCATTAGACCGTGCACCATGTTCCCCATTAGACCATGCACCATGTTCCCCATTAGACCATGCACCATGTTACCCATTAGACCATGCACCATGTTCCCCATTAGACCATGCACCATGTTCCTCATTAGACCATGTTCCCCATTAGGCCATGCACCATGTTCTTCATTAAACCATGCACCATGTTCCCCATTAGACCATGCACCATGTTCCCTTATTAGACCGTGCACCATGTTCCCCATTAGACCATGCACCATGTTCCCCATTAGACCGTGCACCATGTTCCCCATTAGACCATGCACCATGTTCCCCGTTAGACCGTGCACCATGTTCCCCGTTAGACCGTGCACCATGTTCCCCATTAGACCGTGCACCATGTTCCCTATTAGACCGTGCACCATGTTCCCCATTAGACCATGCACCAGGTTCCCCATTAGACCGTGCACCATGTTTCCCATTAGACTGTGCACCATGTTCCCCATTAGACCGTGCACCATGTTCCCCATTAGACTGTGCACCATGTTTCCCATTAGACCGTGCACCATGTTCCCTATTAGACCGTGCACCATGTTCCCCATTAGACCGTGCACCAGGTTCCCCATTAGACCGTGCACCATGTTTCCCATTAGACCGTGCACCATGTTCCCCATTAGACCGTGCACCATGTTCCCCATTAGACCGAGCACCATGTTTCCCATTAGACCGTGCACCATGTTCCCCATTAGACCGTGCACCATGTTCCCCATTAGACCGTGCACCATGTTCCCCACTCGACCGTGCACCATGTTCCCCATTAGACCGTGCACCATGTTCCCCATTAGACCGTGCACCATGTTCCCCATTAGACCGTGCACCATGTTCCCCATTAGACCGTGCACCATGTTCCCCATTAGACCGTGCACCATGTTCCCCATTAGACCGTGCACCATGTTCCCCATTAGACCGTGCACCATGTTCCCCATTAGACCGTGCACCATGTTCCCCATTAGACCGTGCACCATGTTCCCCATTAGACCGTGCACCATGTTCCCCATTAGACCATGCACCATGTTCCTCATTAGACCATGTTCCCCATTAGGCCATGCACCATGTTCCTCATTAGACCGTGCACCATGTTCCCCATTAGGCCATGCACCATGTTCCTCATTAGACCGTGCACTATGTTCCCCATTAGACCATGCACCATGTTCCCCATTAGGCCATGCACCATGTTCCTCATTAGACCGTGCACCATGTTCCCCATTAGACCATGCACCATGTTCCCCATTAGGCTATGCACCATGTTCCTCATTAGACCATGCACCATGTTCCCCATTAGACCATGCACCATGTTTCCCATTAGACCATGCACCATGTTCCTCATTAGACCATGTTCCCCATTAGGCCATGCACCATGTTCCTCATTAGACCGTGCACCATGTTCCCCATTTGACCTTGCACCATGTTCCCCACTAGACCATGCACCATGTTCCCCATTAGACCATGCACCATGTTCCCCACTAGACCGTGCACCATGTTCCCCATTAGACCGTGCACCATGTTCCCCATTAGACCGTGCACCATGTTCCCTATTAGACCGTGCACCATGTTCCCCATTAGACCATGCACCAGGTTCCCCATTAGACCGTGCACCATGTTTCCCATTAGACTGTGCACCATGTTTCCCATTAGACCGTGCACCATGTTCCCCATTAGACCGTGCACCATGTTCCCCATTAGACCGTGCACCATGTTCCCCATTAGACCGTGCACCATGTTCCCCATTAGACCATGCACCATGTTCCCCATTAGACCGTGCACCATGTTCCCCATTAGACCGTGCACCATGTTCCCCATTAGACCGTGCACCATGTTCCCCATTAGACCGTGCACCATGTTCCCCATTAGACCGTGCACCATGTTCCCCATTAGACCGTGCACCATGTTCATACATCAGGTAATCATTTTTATGCTGGAACAAGCCAACACTTAAGGATCGATAATCGGCCCGATCGTACGATTAACAATGTCGGAGTAACAATTTTTTTTTTCATAACGATCAGCGTTTAGACGATACATTATATCGTACGGAAAATCGTTTTGCGATCGCTTAAGCCTATCTCACACATTGGTTAAATCGGCGAAACGACTGTTTACAGGGAACGATCTGCGAATTTTTTGCGAACAACGAACGACGATTTGAGAACATGTTGTAAGATCAAAATGAACGATTTCTCGTTCGTCGTTTGATCGTTCGCTGCGTTTACACAGACGATTATCATTCGAATTTGATTGTTATCGCGCAAATTCGCACGATAATCGTTATGTGTAAACGCACCATTATATTAAACAGTTAACTCCACATGGATTTTATTGTTAATTATGGATCGGCACTTCCAATGCAATGAATGACATCCAAAGCAAAAATGGACAGTGCCCAGTGATTAGCAGCATAGTGGCCCAGTGGTTAGCAACAGTGTGGATCAGTGGTTAGCAGTAGTGTGGATCAGTGGTTAGCAGCATAATGGCCCAGTGGTAAGCAGCAGGGCAGCCCAGTGGTTAGCAGCATGGTGGATCAGTGGCTGGCAGCAGGGTGGATCAGTGGTTAGCAGCATGGTGGATCAGTTGTTAGCAGCATGATGGAATAGTGGTTAGCAGCATAATGGCCCAGTGGTTAGCAGCAGGGCAGCCCAGTGGTTAGCAGCATGGTGGATCAGTGGTTAGCAGCATGGTGGATCAGTGGCTGGCAGCAGGGTGGATCAGTGGTTAGCAGCATGGTGGATCAGTGGTTAGCAGCATAATGGCCCAGTTGTTGGCAGCAGGGTGGCCCAGTGGTTAGCATTTTTGCCTTGCATACCTGGGGTTCTGGATCCAGATGTGACCAAGACCTGCACAGAGTCTGTACACTCTATGGGCAAAACAAGATGGTGTATTTAAAATTCATTGCAGATCAGTTACAGAAAATCTGCCGGATGCAAGGTCTTTATCATGGCTGATATCCTGCCATGTACAGCTGCAATCGAGCGCCGAGTGAGACTGTCGGTCGCTTGCGGTGCCTGTACAAAGCATGATTGTTCCAGGTGCCATGAACGATCGCTGTATAGTTTGTGCGGCCATTATCAGCTGCACATGTCTATGTCTGTCGGCTGCAGGCCGTATCAACACCATGGGGATCTACAAATAATTTTTCCCTACAACAGATTCTACATTATGCATTGTTGTTTTTTAGTTCTGATGCAGAAACACTGTTGATGTTCTGCAATGTATGTGAATGGAGTGAACATATCCTTTAAGAAGTTATCCGGGATTAGAAAAAACATAGTTCTTTTCTTTCAATAACAGCACCACCCCTCTCTTCAGGTTGTGTGTGGTATTACAAGAAAATCTCCATTTACTTCAATGGAAATGAGCTGCAATGTAACATACAAACAAGACCAGAGTGGCACTGTTACTAATTCCGGATCCATAGGGTAGAGCCACATGTGTAAATCCATAACTGAAATGTGCTGCTGACCAACCTGAATATCCTCAGTAAAGTATTTAATACTTCTTTCCTGTTTGTAAAACTCAATAAAAAGTGCATTAAACCCCCCTAACAGTGTGGTGATGGTGGTCCCTGGTCGGCCCACAATTACTCAGGATATAAGGGGGGCTGGATATAGACGTGAGGATGAGAATATGGCCATAAGCAATGATCATAGAAGTCTATACCATTTGTCAGTATAGTTTAGGAGCGTCCTACATTGTCCTGATTGTCACTGAGAAGTATTAATGGTGTAGTATATGATCAGCTGGAAAGTATTACTGGTGTAGTATATTAGCTGGAGAAGTATTACTGGTGTAGTATATGATCAGCTGGAAAGTATTACTGGTGTAGTATATTAGCTGGAGAAGTATTACTGGTGTAGTATATGATCAGCTGGAAAGTATTACTGGTGTAGTATATTAGCTGGAGAAGTATTACTAGTGTAGTATATGATCAGCTGGAAAGTATTACTGGTGTAGTATATTATTAGCTGGAGAAGTATTACTGGTGTAGTATATGATCAGCTAGAAGGTATTACTGGTGTAGTATACGGTCAGCTGGAGAAGTATTACTGGTGTAGTATACGGTAAGCTGGAAAGTATTACTGGTGTAGTATATGATCAGCTGGAAAGTATTACTGGTGTAGTATATGATCAGCTGGAAAGTATTACTGGTGTAGTATATTATCAGCTGGAGAAGTATTGCTGGTGTAGAATATGATCAGCTGGAAGGTATTACTGGTGTAGTATATGATCCGTTGGAGAAGTATTACTGGTGTAGTATACGGTCAGCTGGAAAGTATTACTGGTGTAGCATATGATCCGCTGGAGAAGTATTACTGGTGTAGTATATTATCAGCTGGAGAAGTATTACTGGTGTAGTATATTATCAGCTGGACAAAGCATGATTGTTCCAGGTGCCATGAACGATCGCTGTATAGTTTGTGCGGCCATTATCAGCTGCACATGTCTATGTCTGTCGGCTGCAGGCCGTATCAACACCATGGGGATCTACAAATAATTTTTCCCTACAACAGATTCTACATTATGCATTGTTGTTTTTTAGTTCTGATGCAGAAACACTGTTGATGTTCTGCAATGTATGTGAATGGAGTGAACATATCCTTTAAGAAGTTATCCGGGATTAGAAAAAACATAGTTCTTTTCTTTCAATAACAGCACCACCCCTCTCTTCAGGTTGTGTGTGGTATTACAAGAAAATCTCCATTTACTTCAATGGAAATGAGCTGCAATGTAACATACAAACAAGACCAGAGTGGCACTGTTACTAATTCCGGATCCATAGGGTAGAGCCACATGTGTAAATCCATAACTGAAATGTGCTGCTGACCAACCTGAATATCCTCAGTAAAGTATTTAATACTTCTTTCCTGTTTGTAAAACTCAATAAAAAGTGCATTAAACCCCCCTAACAGTGTGGTGATGGTGGTCCCTGGTCGGCCCACAATTACTCAGGATATAAGGGGGGCTGGATATAGACGTGAGGATGAGAATATGGCCATAAGCAATGATCATAGAAGTCTATACCATTTGTCAGTATAGTTTAGGAGCGTCCTACATTGTCCTGATTGTCACTGAGAAGTATTACTGGTGTAGTATATGATCAGCTGGAAAGTAATACTGGTGTAGTATATTAGCTGGAGAAGTATTACTGGTGTAGTATATGATCAGCTGGAAAGTATTACTGGTGTAGTATATTATTAGCTGGAGAAGTATTACTGGTGTAGTATATGATCAGCTAGAAGGTATTACTGGTGTAGTATACGGTCAGCTGGAGAAGTATTACTGGTGTAGTATACGGTAAGCTGGAAAGTATTACTGGTGTAGTATATGATCAGCTGGAAAGTATTACTGGTGTAGTATATGATCAGCTGGAAAGTATTACTGGTGTAGTATATTATCAGCTGGAGAAGTATTGCTGGTGTAGAATATGATCAGCTGGAAGGTATTACTGGTGTAGTATATGATCCGTTGGAGAAGTATTACTGGTGTAGTATACGGTCAGCTGGAAAGTATTACTGGTGTAGCATATGATCCGCTGGAGAAGTATTACTGGTGTAGTATATTATCAGCTGGAGAAGTATTGCTGGTGTAGCATATGATCAGCTGGAAAGTATTACTGGTGTAGCATATGATCCGCAGGAGAAGTATTACTGGTGTAGTATATGATCAGCTGGAAAGTATTACTGGTGTAGTATACAGTCAGCTGGAGAAGTATTACTGGTGTAGTATATGATCAGCTGGAAAGTATTACTGGTGTAGTATATGATCAGCTGGAAAGTATTACTGGTGTAGTATATGATCAGCCGTTGAAGTATTACTGGAGTAGTATACGGTAAGCTGGAAAGTATTACTGGTGTAGTATATGATCAGCTGGAGAAGTATTACTGGTGTAGTATACGGTAAGCTGGAAAGTATTACTGGTGTAGTATATGATCAGCTGGAGAAGTATTACTGGTGTAGTATATGATCAGCTGGAGTAAGTATCAGCTGGAGTGACTGCGGCATTCTTAGGTACAGCGTTTTTCCTCCTACATGGGTGGGGAAAATGTCAAAAAGAAAAATCTCCATAACTCCAAGACTGATTCCAGTTTTTTGGACATGATTTAAGAAAAAAAAAAAACTCCATGCAAAATGTGAGTCTGCAGGAAGCCATTCGGACCATGGGTTGCATCTCCCCATCTTTCTGCAGCTTGAAGGTATTTTCTATGTGAGGGTAGGGAAAAATAGCCGATAGCTTGGGGTCCGACCTCAGGGACGCCTACTGAACTACAGTAACTGGAGTGCTCACCCTGCCGATGCAGCCACCTCGTCCTCAGCTCCATTCATTCTTTATGGGGCCACCAAATAATTGGGAGTTTAGAGTGCAGGAATGTTGGGTAGCCCATAGAGGGGAATGGAAAAGCTAGTCATTTTGGCTATTAAATGGCTCTTATACTGTTCATGGTGATATGTCAGTGCTATGTGACACTATAATAACCTGGTGTACTTTGTTATTCTGCTGCTGATTCTTCATCTCTAGTCTTCCCTTCATATTCGGGGGGCGCTGTACTTTTCATGCAGATTTGTTACGATATTTTATCACTTGATTCTTGTTTATTTGCTTAATAAATCCAAGGAGAAAAAACTTTATATGTGATTCTAGGCTAAGGCTATGGTCGCACACCGTCAAAATGACGGCCGTTTTTAGTGGATGTCCCTCATTTAATGGCCGTTACATAATGGCAGTCCTCTAAAAACAGCCATCATTTTTACAGTGTGTAGCCTAAGAGTGTGACCTAGAACTGTTTATCTGGCAGCATGAAACTGATGCCCCGACCGGTAGGAATACGGTTTCTGTCTATGCGTCTGTCACCGGCTTCTACCAAATGAAACCTCCAGAAACCTCCTGCTTTCCTCGATGATTTCTTTGTTTCATAGATTTTTTTTTTAGCTAAATAGTTTGTTTCTAAAACTTTTTCTTCACTAGTTTGCAGTTTTAGGCTATATTCACACTATATAAAAACAACGGTTGTATTTCATAACAATGGCCTTTTTTTTTTTTTTTTTTTATATGAAATACGGCCACTGTTTTTACATAGTGTGAACACAGCCTTATAATGGTGGGTGAGAGGCTACAAGTATAGGAGCAGATCTATTGGGAGCCTCATTCATAGTATAGATGGACTCAGCTTAGTACTTGGCTAACAAGCTCAGCATCTGGCAAAGCAAAAGTTTTATTTGGGGAAGACATAAGGGCACCCCCCCGTATGTAAGGAATTCTTCATAAGCTCTTAGTCATAAACCATTGACTTATCACTAAAGAAAGGGATTAGAAATAATTTTTGTATTTTCTGAGAGGAGGGATGAAGTGAACTAATCGGCACAATTAGGAGCAGAGAGCAGAGCCCGGTAATGGTGGCGGATGGGATGGATGTGGCTGTGCGCCGCTCCTCAGAAGGGATAGGGGGGATCAGTGTGAGTGGGGCTTTGGTTTAAGGAATTAGATGTTTACCAGTCTGAAATAAGCCCAGTTAAAAAAGAGACATTGAAGAGATGAGACAGGGTACAACTTCAAAGAATTCATCTGGACTGGTGAAGGGGAGATTTAGAGACAGTATTGGGAAGTTATTTAGATATTAATAACACATTTTCCTGAGGCGCTAGGATTGCCTCCATCCGCACTTTTCTTCAAGCTATTTGGCTGGGTGAAATATGGGGAACTGAAATGTTGGGAAGAGATAACAGAATCAGCAGCCCCGGTCCTGTGACTGCATCATTGCATTAAACTGGGATTAACCTCCTAGTTCCCCCCTCACAGCTATCCAAATTTTCATAGAATTTTACATGGCAGGATTTGAAATCACATATCCCAGAGTCCTTACAGCCGAGATACCTGACTACTGCACACAGCCTTTAAAGTTACTTTTGTCAGACACAAATAGAGTCTAATGGTAATAACTTGACCTGTATTAATTTTCTCTTCTATCTCCTGCTTTCTGCAACCTGCCTGTGATAGGATTCCCTGCCTGCCTGCCTCTCATCCCCATTATCACTTAGTAGACTCTTATTGAATTCATCTTAGTACAGAAGCTGAGAGGAAGCTTTGTGGGGAGATAAAGGGAATCGGCTGAAGAGAGGATAGAAAAGACAGAGGTAGATCCTGGAGAGTAGACGCTGAACCCCGCACCCTAAAACAGCTGTAATAATACAAGGAGCAGAAACCCAGAAACACTGCACATAATGCATCCAGACAACCCCCTTATTGTAGATGCAAATAGCAACAGCACCTTCAATGAAGTCTAATTGTTCAAAATGATGCACGCCTCACCGGACTGGATCACCATCCATTCAATGGGCCAAGAAGCAAACAGCATCTCAGTGCAAGTGTAACTTGGGGCTACTTTACATCCCCAGCAATGCAACCTTTCAGCTGCTGTATTAGCCGTCCTGAAGCGTGACAACATTGCCGGGTGAATAAAGTGTCCACAAGTCGGACGTGCACTGAGATGCTGTCTCGGACCGCTGTTTTGCGTACTCTTTATCTTAGGGTGGATATATGGCCATTGGCCATCCCAGACAGGTTACTGTCACTTGGATTTATCAACCACATCAGCTGGAAGCTTCTTACCAGCATCTACTACTCTTTCTGTAACACAACTGACAGGTTCATAGATCTGTATTAAAAAGGTTCAGGATACAACTACCGGAAATGACCTACTGAGTGTGATAACATAAGATTACTACAGATCTGAGACTGGTCGGTGACTTCACCTGTGAGAGACAGAATCTATAGAACATTCCAGATAATCACATTGTAGGATTCATAAAGAATTATTCACCATTTAATTACATGAAATTACATGTTATTTCTCTATAAGAAGCTCCTCCTCCTCCTTCGCCCTCATTACCTGGATTACCTGCACCTGTGTCATCCTGTTACCTGTATAATAATCACCTGTCCTCACACTCATCACACTCCAAGCTCTCCACCATGGCCAAGACCAAAGAGCTGTCTAAGTACACCAGGGAAAACACTGTAGACCTGCACAAGGCTGGAATGGGCGGCAGGACAATTATCACATTGTAGGATTTATACATTATTATTCACCATTTTATTCCAAGCAATAAGGATGTGATACAATAGAAGGAGAGAAGTTCCTATTTGGTGCAGAAACCTTTGTTTGAAGTTACAGAGGTCGGATGTTTCCTGGAGGTCCTGACCAGGTTTGCAGACACTTCAGCAAACACATTTTCTCCACATCTTTCAGACTGTCACTGGGGGCAACATTGAGTTTCAGCTCATCCAAACATTTTTTATTTGGGTAAGGTATGGAGACTGGCTGCCACTCCAAGACCTTGAAATGCTTCTTACTTGTCCTGGCTGCATGTTTCCTCCTTAGTTGTCCCAGCTGTGGATTTCCTCCTTAGTTGTCTCGGCTGGGGGTCTCCTCCTTAGTTGTCCCGCCTGTGTGTTTCATCCTTAGTTGTCCCGCCTGTGTGTTTCATCCTTAGTTGTCCCGCCTGTGTGTTTCATCCTTAGTTGTCCCGGCTGGGGGTTTCCTCCTTAGTTGTCCCGGTTGTGTTTCATCCTTAGTTGTCCCGGCTGTGGGTCTCCTCCTTAGTTGTCCTGTGTGTCTCCTCCTTAGTTGTCCCGGCTGTGTGTTTCCTCCTTAGTTGTCCCGGCTGTGGGTCTCCTCCTTAGTTGTCCCGGCTGTGTGTCTCCTCCTTAGTTGTCCCGGCTGTGTGTTTCCTCCTTAGTTGTCCTGGCTGTGGGTTTCCTCCTTAGTTGTCCCGGCTGGGGGTTTCCTCCTTAGTTGTCCCGGCTGTGGATTTCCTCCTTAGTTGTCCTGGCTGTGGGTTTCCTACTTAGTTGTCCCGGCTGTCGGTCTTCTCCTTAGTTGTCCCGGCTGTGGGTTTCCTCCTTAGTTCTCCCGGCTGTGTATTTCCTCCTTTGTTGTCCTGGCTGTGGGTTTCCTCCTTAGTTGTCCTGGCTGTGGGTCTCCTCCTTAGTTGTCCCGGCTGTGGGTCTCCTCCTTAGTTGTCCCGGCTGTGGGTTTCCTCCTTAGTTGTCCCGGCTGTGTGTCTCCTCCTTAGTTGTCCCGGCTGTGTGTTTCCTCCTTAGTTGTCCGGGCTGTGGGTTTCCCCCTTAGTTGTCCCGGCTGTGGGTCTCCTCCTTAGTTGTCCCGGCTGTGGATTTCCTCCTTAGTTGTCCCGGCTGGGGGTTTCCTCCTTAGTTGTCCCGGCTGTGGGTCTCCTCCTTAGTTGTCCCGGCTGTGGGTCTCCTCCTTAGTTGTCCTGGCTTTGGGTCTCCTCCTTAGTTGTCCCGGCTGTGTGTCTCCTCCTTAGTTGTCCCAGCTGTGGGTCTCCTCCTTCGTTGTCCCGGCTGTGTGTCTCCTCCTTAGTTATCCCGGCTGGGGGTTCCCTCCTTCGTTGTCCCGGCTGGGGGTTTCCCCCTTAGTTGTCCCGGCTGTGGGTCTCCTCCTTAGTTGTCCCGGCTGTGGGTCTCCTCCTTAGTTGTCCCGGCTGGGGGTCTCCTCCTTAGTTGTCCTGTTTGTTTCCTCCTTAGTTGTCCCGGCTGTGTGTTTCCTCCTTAGTTGTCCCGGCTGTGTGTTTCCTCCTTAGTTGTCCCGGCTGTGTGTTTCCTCCTTCGTTGTCCCGGCTGGGGGTTTCCTCCTTAGTTGTCCCGGCTGTGGGTTTCGGGTCATTGTCAGCTGGGAGACCCGGCCACCAGCCATCCTCACTGCTCGTACTAAGGGAAGGAGGTTACGGTATCTGGTGATATATGGCCCCATCCTCTCTTCAATACAGTATAGTCTTTCTGTCCCCTTTGCAGAAAAGCCCCCAAAGTATGAAGTTTCCCTTAATGCTTTGAAGTTGGGACTAATTCAGGTGGTCGTACTCATCCTTTTTCCTCCAAACTTCACAAGTAACTGGACAGGTGCTTCAGGTCAGTGACCAGGTGCTCCCGTGTAGTTCAGGGCTGACTCATGAACTAAGAATCATCCTTACCCCATGAGGTGAAATCTTGCATAGAGCCCCAAACTGAGGAGGACTGACAATCTTGTTTGTTTTCCATCTTCTAATAATTGCACCAACAGTTATTTCCTTCTCACCAAGCTGCTGCCTATTGTCCTGTAGCCCATCCTAGCCTTGTGCAGGTCTACAGTGTTGTCCCTGGTGTCCTTAGACAGGTCTTTGGTCTTGGCCATGGTGGAGAGGTTGGAGTGTGATGAGTGTGAGGACAGGTGATTATTATACAGGTAACGGGATGACACAGGTGCAGGTAATACAGGTAATGAGGGCAAAGGAGGAGGAGGAGCTTCTTATAGAGAAATAACAGCTCTGTGAGAGGCAGAATTCCTGCTGGTCGGTCGGTGATCAAATCCTTGTTTCATGTAATTTAATGGAGTATAATTATATATAAATCCTACAATGTGATTATCTGGAATGTTCTATAGATTCTGTCTCTCACAGGTGAAGTCACCGACCAGTCTCAGATCTGTAGTAATCTTATGTTATCACACTCAGTAGGTCATTTCCGGTAGTTGTATCCTGAACCTTATATACTGCACTATCTATGTATTATCTATCTCCTATCTATCTATCTATCATCTATTTATCTATCTTCTATCTATCTATCTCCTATCTATCTATCTATCTATCTATCTATCTATCTATCTATCTATCTCTCTCTCTATCTATCATCTATCTATCTATCTATCTATTATCTATCTATCTATCTATCTATCTCCTATCTATCTATCTATCTATCTATCTATCTATCTCCTATCTATCTCCTATCTATCTATCTATCATCTATCTATCTATCTATCTATCTATCTATCTATCTATCTCCTATCTATCTCCTATCTAATTTTTAGAAGTCTGAGAAAGTCTCACTATTAGCTCTCCTCTCTCTAGACTTCGGTCCCTTTGTAGGTTAATAAACTCCCTTTCCTTCCCTGGAGCTTTGAAGTGACTCTTTACAGCTTGCTGCATGTTTGAGCCTATCAATAGGCACTTTAGCAATACAAACATCTTAAAGATAAAGTAACCAAACTAGAATGGGTCTTTGAATGGGGGGGTAGCTGTCTTACTTTTGCCATGGAGTGTGCAGCGGGGTCTGCCTAATCCGGCTTTCATTTCCCCGACAAATGCCAAGAATCTGTATCTGTCTCCTAGCCCATCAGGGGCCTGATTACACAACAAAAGCCCCCCATTATCCACAGAAGCCAAATGGGAGGGGGCAGGGTCTCGCCTCTATGTGCTGGGAGCATCTCCTAACTATTGACTTGTAGAGTCAAGAGCAAACACAGGCAAAAGCGCAGCTGTAACCCTTTCACCGCCTCCTTACGCCCCATCCAGAACCGGCCACAGACCTAAACATCAATCACAGGGGCAGCTAAAGATTGTGTCACCACCGGAGCAGACGCTCAAAATCCACTGATATTTCCCTTCAGTTTGTCAGATTTTTACGTTTTCTTTGAACGCTTGGTATTAAACATTACACACAATACACTTTTTGTTTTGCAAAAATAGGGGGGGTAAAAAACAAAGGACAAAAGCTGGTGGTAGTCTTTGCTATTCAGGACCCACCAAAGAAATAAATAAAATCTGCTGGAGTCTAAAAACCTAATATCCCTGTGATGGATTGCTCAAAGTTCTGACTTTTGTCTCCTCGGTCCATCCTATTGTTGTTCTTATATTGTAATCAGTTTATAGCCTTTGGAAACTTAAGAAAGCGCAGCAGTGTGCACAGAGCCCTATCTGAGAACAGGTGACAGAGCTAGTGTAAAGGCCCCATTCCACGGAACGATTATCGTTCATAAACTCGCTCCAACGACCGCTCGTTAACGATCACTAAACAATTTTTTTAGTGAACGATAACACATAACGCACGTGGGAACGTGAACGATATATGTAGTGTAACGATTATTTTGCGGTCGTTACATGGTCGTTTAAAACGTTCGCCGGGGGGATCATGACCATAAGACACACCTACTTTTTTAAAACCTTTTTACAAACGACTGAAAGATTTCTAATTTTACGAACCGATTAGCGAATTATCTTTCAAAGACCAACATTTTCTTTCGACATGTTGAAAAACAATTTTGAACGATTCACCAATGATTTTGCAGTTGTCGTTTACAGCTATTCCATGGAACTATTATCGCTAACGAGCGGTCGTTGGAGCGAGTTTGTGAACAATAATCGTTCCGTGGAATAGGGCCTTAAGGGAGCAGTTTACTTCCGAGACATCACTGGTAGTAAGAGGTCAGTGTCTGTAGCCATTCGAGGATGAGAGCGATGCCCGGGTGACATAAAGGGTCGGTAACGTGACAGGCCGCAACCAGGACGACTACTCAACGCAACAGTTTCCTGCTCCAGGGATTTGATTTCCAACATACCAATCTAAAGAAAATATTATGAATAGCTGCGAGGTGGCGAAGACATTCCAGGGCAGACAATGGCGCTTGGTCTGCTTGTCAGAAGGGGACCTATTCTTTGCTACTTCTCTGGGGCAGGATCTCCGCTTTGGGAAATCTGTTTTTTCTTTTTCTAATTGTTCTGAGAGGGTTGTGGGCTGTAACCGATAGTGTACGTCAGGGCTGGGGGGGAGCCTGGGGGTCTTCAGCTCTGGTGCTACAAAATCTGAGCTGCCGATACATCACTCAGCAATGCACAATATGGTGTCAATCTCCATATACCAACAGAGCGGGCCCCGGACAGTCATTCTGGGGGTCACGGGGGAAAGCTAAGGGGCTACTCTGTTAGGCCTATTACTTGTTTCAGTGCTGTCAGCTTAATCCCTCTATAGGTGTTAGTTACTGCTCATGCATTCATACACACATACAACTTTATCCATTTAGAAACGACTTTTTATTTATTTTTTTTGAGGAAAAAAAAGTGAAAGTTATTACATTCAGTGTTGTTACATTCAAATCCTGTTATTGCACATGCAAGAATATTTTACACGGGAAGCAAAAGAAAGGAGAAAGAAAGCATAGAGCATTCCATCCCACAGAACAGCATACAATGCTGCCCGAAGGATTCCCTCTAGTGCACAAGGTTGTGGCTTATTTCTTAAGGTGTATGCACATTGAGGAATTCTCGAGGAATTGAAGCAGAAAGTTTTCTGCTTGAAATTCCTCGCCTATTCTGCTCTGGCAGAATAGGAGCTGAATTTGATTTCAAGCAGAATTCAAGCCCCCATGACTTCTATAGGATTCCTTTAGCGGAATCTGCCCAAAGAATTGACATAAATATCCAAGTAACAGGGATAGGGGTGCCGTCTCACACTGATGAAATCGGGCCCAGCGGTCAAAAAAAACTATATTATCACCGGTGTACAAGGACCACTAAGGGCCCTATTCCATCGGACGATTATCGTTTGCATAATCGTTAACGATTTACGATCTCAAACGACCGCTATTGCGAAAGACCTGAAAAAGTTCACTCATTTCCATGGAACGATAATCATTACTTATGATCGTAATTGCGATAGTTTTTCTTTGCTATTTCTTCGCTATTGCGTTCGTATCTATTACGAATGACCGAACGATGTCTTATTCAATGCGAATGATTTGCGAACGTTTTGCGAACGAGCAACGATAAAAATAGGTCCAGATCTTAGGGCGGTATTACACCGTTAAATCGTTCGGATTTGAACGATAATCATTTTGTGTAATAGCAGGCAACGATTAAACGACCAATGAGAAATCGTTGATCGTTTAATAGGATCCGGACCTATTTTTATCGTTTGATCGTTCGCTCATCGTTCGGTGGAATAAGAATTCACAGCTGAAACGTACGCAATAGCGATGACTAAACGACCGCAAGAACGATCATAAATAACGATCGTTTCCTGTACTTGGGCCAACGATTTCGGGTCGTTTGCCTTAGCGGTCGTTTAAAATCGTTTATCGTTAGTCGTCGGAAAATTGCTTGGTGTATTAGTACCCTTATAAAGCGATCAACGATTTCTCGTTCGGTCGTTAATCGTTAACTGCATTTCAATCGAACGATTATCGTTTAGATTCGAACGATTTAACGATAATCTGAACGATAATCATCTGGTGGAATAGGGCCCTTAGGGACTTAGTCCCTAAGTGGTCCTTGTACGCCGGTGATAACAAAGAATTGACATGTCAATTCTTTGGGCGGAAAGCAGACTCCGCGCGGAATTCCGGACAGAAATTTCCTCTGTGTGCAGGGGCAGTCGGAAATGCTGCATGTTGCATTTAAACAGGCGGAATTCCGGGAGAATTGCTCAGTGTACATATACTCTTATGCGGTGTTGGGCTTATACACTCGATGCAGTTGTGTGTTTCTTCCTGAGACTTATTCATTCTTTACCATCTTAGCAGTTAATATCGGAGTCTACATTCATCCTATACCTTGCTGAATGGTACGAACCAGATTCTTCTTCCTCTTCCATAAGCGATGACGTGCCTCCCTTCCCACAGCCACTTGTTACATAATACTCCTCCATGCTTGGTAGAAACAAATCTCCAGTACTTTAGGGGAAAAGCTGTAGAGTCTCCTCTCCGAGCAAGTGAAGTGCGTCCCAGGCTGGCACTGAAAGGGTAAATGAGCCCTGCGGCAGCAGCAGGGACCTCGCCGTCCCATGAATAGATTCCTTCAATTCAAACATGTCAATTAAATAATCTGCGGGATGAGACATTTTTGTCAAGGTGCTGCTAGAGCTTAAGAGAGCGGAGTTGTCGGGAATAATACACTCTAGACCCTGGCGGCAGCCAAATCTCTAAGTGCACAATTCCTCTTGTTAACGCTGCTTGTGGAATTGCTTTTTGTGAGGCTGATCTGAGCGGCTTCCCCCGGCCGGGGAATTAATTAAATTAACTGAATCTTCCAATACTTGTAAGACGGCAATAATATCCTCTCCCTTCAAATAGAGCCTGGCTGGTTAGATGATCACGGCAAGAATCTCCCCTGCCCTCTCCTGCTGGGTGTCTCCCAGTGCAAAGAATGTCGCTTACAATATGGCTGAATTGCTCCTTTGAAATTTAATGCGTCCCGAGCATTATAACCTGTATCTGATTTTTCTTCCCTCTTTTCCTCCCTCCCTCCCTTTCTTCCATTCTTTTTGGATGACTGTTTAAAGCAGATTAGAGTGATGTGGGTGACAACACTCCTCCCCGAGATTAAATCACCGCACAGAACAATCCAGGCTGTCACTTCCCCGGCTCTTATCCTGATTTCTGCAGCTCCCAGAATTTGTGAGTAATGGTAAATTCTCGCACTTCTGATTATTAAATCACCTGCAAGATACCGATATGGAGTTCTGGATACGGTTACAACCAAAACGACACAGATCGATAAAGGAGCGATAGCAGCTGATTGTCCCCAGTGTAAGGGCCCTATTACACCGGATGATTCTCGTGCAAAAAAATCGTTATTTCGTTCAAATGTAAACGATAAACGTTCTGTGTAACTGCAGGCAACAATCGAAAAATCGTTCATGTGTCGTTGATCGTTGATTTAGATCTGAACCTAAAGTCATTGTTGTTTGCTAATCGTTCGCTGTAATTCCACATTTGTTCGCTCAAGTTTCCCATTTTTACTAATCATTCAGTGTAATTGCACATTGTTCATTGTTTTGCTGGGATCAGAT
The DNA here is from genome assembly GCF_027789765.1 of Dendropsophus ebraccatus. NCBI lineage: Eukaryota > Metazoa > Chordata > Amphibia > Anura > Hylidae > Dendropsophus > Dendropsophus ebraccatus. Next base: position 88,790,577 of record NC_091465.1, read on the forward strand.
GGAGTAAACGATCCTAAAAACGATCTTAAATAAGGAAAACGATTGTAACTAAAAACTCTCGTTCTGTGTAATATGGTGAAGGAATAAACAATCTCGTTTGCGATCGTTAGTCGTTAAAAATCGCTTTGTCTAATAGGACCCTAACAATCCATAGTCATCTACATCTACAAATAACCAAGAACTCCCACTATGTATCTTCCTGTATATACTCTACGGCCCCCTGACCATCTACAAAGAAGAGAGACATTCTTACAATAACTAATACCACTGGATAATACATATAGTAATGGTAACATAGAATCTGAGGTCTTGCCATTCCTCAAGCTGCTGTTTGCAGAACTACAACTCTCATCATGTCTTGACAGCCATTCTTTTCTGCTATTGCGGAACTACAACTCTCATCATGTCTTGACAGCATCATTGACTGCTAAGTGTCTTTTCTGCTATTGCGGAACTACAACTCTCACCATGCCCAGACAAGTAAGGCAGTGATCCCCAATCTTCTGAAAGTCTTTGACTCTCAGGGCATAATAGGAGTTGTTGTTTTCCATCAGCTGGAGGACCACTGTTATGTATGAGGTTCCTCTTATAGAACTGGTGTCTATGGGCTGTATTTTGGATATGTAAAGGCCGTGATCCTGGTGGTGACATCATCTTATGTATGATGATGTCTTTGGTGTTTATTATGGTGCTGGTGCATCCGTCTGTATTATTGTACATAGGTGCACATAGATAACAGGACTGACTGCTAGCTCACAGACAACCATGTGATTGCAGTTTATATGGTTGGCGCATCTCTGTGCACATTGATTCCGCCATGGCGGTCTACAATGCACATTCCAAATCAATACCTGCAAAAAAAAAGAAATATCGACGCTCTCTGCTGGGTGAATTTGAAAAGTACAAGAAGAGGATGTGGGCAAGGGGTGACCTTTAACCCTGCGGCCTGGTGATCATGTAAGATGCAGGAAGTGTTACAATAGCAGGGAGCGGAATCCCTCTTACCTGAATCCCGGCCTCTCGTCCCCACCTGGACGTGCTCAGATTATAGGAAGCTCATCTGCAATGCCTCAATTATTGTTCAGATCACAGGAAGGGATGGCAGGACTTAACCTGACGCCAATTGTGGGGAATGGAAGTGGTTTGAAGTGAAGAAAAGAAAGTGACATCTGAAGGTTGTAATTAGGAGCAGATAAGAATAGAGAAGGGTAACTCGATTGTTTGGGGATTAACACCTAAGTAAAGACGTAAAGGCCGCGGCTCAGCTGAGAAGTACTTGTTGCTGCCCTGGAATGGCTTCACATAACTCAGCGGCCAGTGTTAATAGTCAGGAATCTGTGGGCAGCAGTGTCCATACTGTCTCCAAACTGCCCGAGCCTGCGCCACTACCAAATAACTCATCTTACTCATGGAATAAGGGTATATTATTATACTATATGGAATAAGGGTTTATTATTATACTATATGGAATAAGGTTATATTATTATACTATATGGAATAAGGGTATATTATTATACTATATGGAATAAGGGTATATTATTATACTATATGGAATAAGGTTATATTATTATACTATAAGGAATCAGGTTATATTATTATACTATATGGAATAAGGGTATATTATTATACTACATAGAATAAGGTTATATTATTATACTATAAGGAATAAGGGTATATTATTATACTATATGGAATAAGGGTATATTGTTATACTATATGGAATAAGGGTATATTATTATACTATATGGAATAAGGGTATATTATTATACTATATGGAATAAGGGTATATTGTTATACTATATGGAATAAGGGTATATTATTATACTATATAGAATAAGGTTATATTATTATACTATATGGAATAAGGGTATATTATTATACTATATGGAATAAGGGTATATTATTATACTATATAGAATAAGGTTATATTATTATGCTATATGGAATAAGCTTATATTATTATACTATATGGAATTAGGGTATATTATTGTATTATATAGAATGAGGTTATATTATTATACTATATGGAATAAGGTTATATTATTATACTTTATGGAATAAGGTTATATTATTATACTACATGGAATAAGGTTATATTATTATACTATATGGAATAAGGTTATATTATTATACTATATGGAATAAGGGTATATTATTATACTATATGGAATAAGGGTATATTATTATACTATATGGAATCAGGTTATATTATTATACTATAAGGAATCAGGTTATATTATTATACTATATGGAATAAGGGTATATTATTATACTATACGGAATAAGGGTATATTATTATACTATATAGAATAAGGTTATATTATTATACTATATGGAATAAGGGTATATTATTGTATTATATAGAATGAGGTTATATTATTATACTACATGGAATAAGGGTATATTATTATACTATATGGAATAAGGGTATATTATTATACTATATGGAATAAGGTTATATTATTATACTATATGGAATAAGGTTATATTATTATACTATATGGAATTAGAGTATATAATTGTATTATATAGAATGAGGTTATATTATTGGACTATATATAAAATGTATTGTGCAGTTTGTTGCTACTTAGGTCAAAGGTTTTGACTCCTTTGGTTACCATTACATTAGTGTCTGTGATTCTTACTGACCAGTGAATGAGCTGGGGATATCTGCCTGACTTGTGCCCTGTAGGTGAACGCATGAGGTCATCAGCTGATAGTGACATCATGGAGGATCTTGGCTGTGCCTCAGTCCTCTGTGATGGGGATGCAGATCCATACAGAATGCGCAGTCTCATTTCTACATTTCGATCAGTATTGTTTGTGCCTGATAAAACGATTTTGTGGCGTTTTTCTTTACGTGTAGATTTTTCCTTGCATGCACTAGGTCTGGAATTTTTTTCTTATAGAGCTCCACTGTACCTTTATTTTTCTGCCTAAAAATTTGCAAATGTGCAGAGTATTTTTTGGAATATTTCTACATCCTTGAAGGAAAATCTTTGATTCACACGATCAATGAATCACATTGATTTGTTATGGGTAAAACCCCACTTAAAAAGGTAAAAAAAAAAAATCTCATACTGAAGTACAGTTTTGTGCATAAATGCTGTAAAAGCGACATCATAATGCATAAAGGCATTTAAAAAATTGCTGGCGTTTTTAAAACTTTTGCAACCCCCCAAAAAAGAATGGAGAATAGAGGTTTTAAAGGTGCAAATAATCTAACACAGCAACACATTGCTGAAGCTTCCCCTGTCCCAGGAGCGGTGCTGGGTCAGTCCCGCCTCATCTTCCTCCTTTGGGAACCCCAGAATTATTTGATAATGTATTTATTATATAAGCTGTGATTCTGACTATTACACTGGGTCCGGTGTGAGGGGTGCAGGGAGCGTCAGGGGTCTTTGGGTTTGTTTTCTGTTTGATTTTCATAACTTTCTGCATGTTAGGATTGGCACTTAGATCTACCTGAAAGCTGCAGAGTCACACTGAGTTCAATGAAGGGCTTTCTTGGTTCTTTTTCGCCTGATCTCAGTGGTCACCTTACCCCACTGGCGCTGCTAATATCCAGCACTCTGGGGTGTGAATATTCCTTCCTTCTGATTGCAAATAGCCAAAAGATTAGTAGCAGCAGCTGCTTGGAAGGGGAACAATAGAGAGACCTAGGAAGTAGAGAAATTGAAAAACGAGAAACCCCTAATCAGAGCGTCTCAAAGTTCAGGCACTCAGAATCTGCGGCTCAGCGTGACCTCGGACTCTGCTGCCGGGAAAGCTGTTTACCTAGATGAAAAAGCAGAACATTTAATGAAACTCTTTAGAGACGTAAATAGTTGGTACTAATAGCCGCCCCGGCTGAACCTGACCTTTCACGAATACACAATCAAACAAGGCGGCAGTGATGGAGGAACATATTGCTGCAATCTTACCAGTCATCCCTGACAGTCTGCATCCCACAGTTATTATCCTGCCCCAATATTACTGTATAGGAGCAGGCACCTTTATACTATATACTGGGCGTTTATTAGATTATATGATGGAAAGGTCTGAGGAAAAACTATAAAGATCTCTGGTTGGTCAACCAGGTCTGATAATGTAATGACCATCGATATAACGGGCAAAGATGGGAATTTAAGACTCCTCAATGTCCATTATTTTTTGCCATTTCCTAATGCTATTTGAGCGACACTTTTTACCCTGTTCATGTTTAAATTATTTCCCCCCAAAAAGAGGATATGGTGAAAATGTGTCAAATATCATGGAAAAATAGAAGGGACAAAATGCAGACTATGGATAATAAGTTGCCCCCAATGTCTGAGGGACAGGTTACAAAGTGTAAGTGGTGCGCTGTGCGGAGGAAGCAGGACACAAGTACACCCACACAGCCAGATTATACCATCACCCACATTTAGCCCAGCAACTAGCACAACTTTCTATACAATGTAACTAAATCTCCAGTGTGAAACAATGTAGCAAGTTAGGAAGAAAAGGCAGGGAAATAAGGATGGCAGTGGATGTATTTGAGGCGAATACTAGGTGCACACTGGCCTAGATCTAGCTATACAGAACTCATGTCACTGTGTAGGAGAGAAGACAAGAAGACGTCTACAATCTGTATTGTTGCATCAAAGTAGATGGAGGTTTCTTTTTTTCTATCTATCCCACAATAAAAAGAAAAAGATTTTAAAATGTGTTTGATGGCGGAACGTATGAAAGCGCCCCCCCCCCCCTTCCCCCCCAACGCTCCCGTCAGGTTTTTTTTCTCTCCCAGTTCTTACAAATGAGAACATCACCTATTCAAGCGGATTGATGAACTCGACCAAAAAGTTTATTAAGAGCGAGAGAAGACAAAGGCTGTAAAGGGCTTCTGCAACTGCAGGCCAGTATATAAACTTGGTGCCATTGTCCCTGTAAGGCGGATGCTTGAATACCCCTGAATGGCCGTCTTTAGAGTGACAAGATCAAGCTAGACAACAGCATGTTAAAAGGAGGGTTGTTTTCTCTCTCCAGCCAAAGATCTGTCCGTTCTCCGGGGCTGCATTAATGTACATCTGCAGTGGGAGGAATAAATACTGGGGATTTGTGTCTCCAGACCCCTTCATCGCCAACACCCTGATTTCTTACACCATATGCCACAAATGAGAAAGATCTTTAGTAAACCAACAACATCCAGAGGGACATGGGTAATCTCACACGTCTACGCTAAGAGGGTCAATGAGGACCAGTTGGTCTTACGGTTTGGCAATTCATCCTGCAAATTAAAGAAGGAATAAGTAACGGTACAATAGCGGCATCAGGAGAAAATAGCCAAAATTCTCTCTCCAGACACCGCACATTGTGCAGTGATATAATAATATACCATAAAGGGCTAAACAGCTTAATATATCAGTATAACATTACTGGAATAAACGACAACGCTGCCCGACTGTAATAACGACAATAACCTGAGGAAATAAACTCACGATGTAAGACTGCCAGCAGAGTCTAATAACTCAGTGCTGCCAGGTCAAGTCTGTCCAGTCACTTCTCTTCATACAGAAAAATGCTGCTAAAAAATATTGTATAGTAATTCTCAATTATACTGATAGGTTACTGCAACAACTCTGCTCACCCCCCACCTGGCAGCTGACAGTACAGTCTCTTCTTCCTTCTCCTGTGGAAGTCTTTCAGCTATAACGCCATGTACTGTAGAGGTTCTGCTCCTCCCTCCTCTGGAAGCTGGCAGCACAGTCCCTACTTCCTTCTCCTGTTCAAGTGTGACTGAGCATGTGTGTCCTCCAGCACTCAGCACATTAGGTGGATGGGGGCAGTGACTGAGCATGTGTGTCCTCCAGCACTCAGCACATTAGGGGGATGAGGACAGTGACTGAGCATGTGTGTCCTCCAGCACCCAGCACATTAGGGGGATGAGGACAGTGACTGAGCATGTGTGTCCTCCAGCACTCAGCACATTAGGTGGATGAGGGCAGTGACTGAGCATGTGTGTCCTCCAGCACTCAGCACATTAGGTGGTTGGGACAGTGACTGAGCATGTGTGTCCTCCAGCACTCAGCACATTAGGTGGATGGGGACAGTGACTGAGCATGTGTGTCCTCCAGCACTCAGCACGTTAGGTGGATGGGGACAGTGACTGAGCATGTGTGTCCTCCAGCACATTAGGTGGATGAGGACAGTGACTGAGCATTTGTGTCCTCCAGCACTCAGCACATTAGGTGGATGGGGACAGTGACTGAGCATGTGTGTCCTCCAGCACTCAGCACATTAGGTGGATGGGGGCAGTGACTGAGCATGTGTGTCCTCCAGCACTCAGCACATTAGGTGGATGGGACAGTGACTGAGCATGTGTGTCCTCCAGCACTCAGCACATTAGGTGGATGAGGACAGTGACTGAGCATGTGTGTCCTCCAGCACTCAGCACATTAGGTGGATGAGGACAGTGACTGAGCATGTGTGTCCTCCAGCACTCAGCACATTAGGTGGATGGGGACAGTGACTGAGCATGTGTGTCCTCCAGCACTCAGCACATTAGGTGGATGGGGGCAGTGACTGAGCATGTGTGTCCTCCAGCACTCAGCACATTAGGTGGATGGGGGCAGTGACTGTGCATGTGTGTCCTCCAGCACTCAGCACATTAGGTGGATGAGGACAGTGACTGAGCATGTGTGTCCTCCAGCACTCAGCACATTAGGTGGATGGGGACAGTGACTGAGCATGTGTGTCCTCCAGCAATTAACACATTAGGTGGATGAGGACAGTGACTGAGCATGTGTGTCCTCCAGCACATTAGGTGGATGAGGCAGTGACTGAGCATGTGTGTCCTCCAGCACTCAGCACATTAGGTGGAGGGGACAGTGATTGAGCATGTGTGTCCTCCAGCACTCAGCACATTAGGGGGATGAGGACAGTGACTGAGCATGTGTGTCCTCCAGCACTCAGCACATTAGGTGGATGAGGACAGTGACTGAGCATGTGTGTCCTCCAGCACTCAGCACATTAGGTGGATGAGGACAGTGACTGAGCATGTGTGTCCTCCAGCACTCAGCACATTAGGTGGATGGGGACAGTTACTGAGCATGTGTGTCCTCCAGCAATTAACACATTAGGTGGATGAGGACAGTGACTGAGCATGTGTGTCCTCCAGCACTAAGCACATTAGGTGGATGGAGCAGTGACTGAGCATGTGTGTCCTCCAGCACTCAGCACATTAGGTGGATGGGACAGTGACTGAGCATGTGTGTCCTCCAGCATTCAGCACATTAGGCAGGCACACTGATGGACACCAGGTGGCACTATACAATGCAAGTAATGGTCAAATATCTTAACTGACTCATTTTTAAATAATTTAGAGCTTTCCCTAAATAAACTGAATATTCTTCCTATGTGGACCCCTTCTGTGTTACCATCACCTCTCCTGCATCGGTGTATAGTTGTTCCAGGACAGATCACATCAGTTCTAATAGCTGCAGGCGGTTGGGTCAGCACGAGCTCGGACGGCTCATCTCTGCTTCCTGTGACTCATTCATTAGATACCAGATACAGCACAGACTCTCTCTGAAGGTCGTATCATTTACAGATCAAATCCCACCTCATAAATACATGTTTAGTAAGTGGGGAAGATTGAGTGGTTGTGTGCTGGAGTGCAGGAGGTTGTTCTGCTCTTTTACAGCATCACCGATGTCGCAGAGGGGTTGGTAGGTTTCTGGCCAATTCGATTTTCCCGCCCGCCTAATGCTCTGGACCTCTTAGGGTCCTGTTACACAGAGCGATTTTTAATGATTAACGACTAACGATAAATGATCGCAAACGAGATTGTTAATTGTTAACCTAAAATCGTTAACCATAATACACAGAACAATGGTCGTTACTTACGATGTTTTTTTTTCACATTAGCCGACCTGTGCCAGCTAAGGGATCTCGGTGGGCCGCTCTTGGTGCCCTTCTTTTCCTGTGCACTGCCTTGGCTCTATGCACTGGAGGTGGGCCCGGCGCCCCCAAGTGTGACCATATTCCCCAACCTCTGTGAAGCGTCACCATTTGAATCAATGGAACCGCATACATTCAAGTCATGTTGCCTATAACTGTATGGAAACTCAGAGGCATCAGTAACTTCTTTACTTCATACAAAAAACTCATTCATCTGACAATGACCAATACCGAATACTCTATCATAAAGGATTAGGCTGCAGGAAATGGGCGACATGTATTATTCTTGCATTTCTGCTGTCCATTTGTGTGCAAGCCCCATTTTGCACAAAGAATTTTGGACTTTGTAGTGGGTACAGCGTGTGACATTTTACATAGAAAGTGAACTGGGCTGAAAGGAGGGGCACGACGTCCTGCAGATTTACTATCATTCACAGCAGAAGACTGGCCTATGTTCTATATATTATAGAGCGCACGGCAATGAAACATGAGACAGTCCATATACGAGCTGTAATCTTACTCCAGTGAATGATTTTATTTTGACAATGTCGAAACATTGCAGATTTGTTACTATAAATCATTGTTCATGATACGATTTCCCTTCTTATAATCTTAGGATGGATATATATATATATGTATATACCAGGCAGGTTTACATTCTGTTATTGTAGATTTACCAACCACATCTGTTGGAAGTTTGTTCCAAGTATCCAAGACTCTTTCAGTACAGTAATATTTTTTTTATGTGGCTTTTCATCTTTCCCCCATCTATCCTCTCAGTGTCTTGTAACATATTAAAATATTTCTTCTCCCCAAATTCTTTATTTTACATTTGGAAACAGTGAACTGCAGTTTCAATTCTGGAATATCAACCCTACTATACACAAAAGACAAATCTTACCTACCAACCCATCTCCTATGTCACTATCCTTACCTACCAACCCTTCTCCTATGTAACTATCCTTACCCACCAACCCTTCTCCTATGTCACTATCCTTACCTACCAACCCTTCTCCTATGTCACTATCCTTACCTACCAACCCTTCTCCTATATCACTATCCTTACCTACCAACCCTTCTCCTATGTCACTATCCTTACCCACCAACCCTTCTCCAATGTCACTATCCTTACCCACCAACCCTTCTCCTATGTCACTATCCTTACCCACCAACCCTTCTCCTATGTCACTATCCTTACCTACCAAACCTTCTCCTATGTCACTATCCTTACCTACGAACCCTTCTCCTATGTCACTATCCTTACCCACCAACCCTTCTCCTATGTCACTATCCTTACCCACCAACCCTTCTCCTATGTCACTATCCTTACCCACCAACCCTTCTCCTATGTCACTATCCTTACCTACCAACCCTTCTCCTATATCACTATCCTTACCTACCAACCCTTCTCCTATGTCACTATCCTTACCCACCAACCCTTCTCCAATGTCACTATCCTTACCCACCAACCCTTCTCCTATGTCACTATCCTTACCCACCAACCCTTCTCCTATGTCACTATCCTTACCTACCAAACCTTCTCCTATGTCACTATCCTTACCTACGAACCCTTCTCCTATGTCACTATCCTTACCCACCAACCCTTCTCCTATGTCACTATCCTTACCCACCAACCCTTCTCCTATGTCACTATCCTTACCCACCAACCCTTCTCCTATGTCACTATCCTTACCTACCAACCCTTCTCCTATGTCACTATCCTTACCTACCAACCCTTCTCCTATATCACTATCCTTACCTACCAACCCTTCTCCTATGTCACTATCCTTACCCACCAACCCTTCTCCAATGTCACTATCCTTACCCACCAACCCTTCTCCTATGTCACTATCCTTACCTACCAACCCTTCTCCTATGTCACTATCCTTACCTACCAAACCTTCTCCTATGTCACTATCCTTACCTACCAACCCTTCTCCTATGTCACTATCCTTACCTACCAACCCTTCTCCTATGTCACTATCCTTACCCACCAACCCTTCTTCTCCTATATCACTATCCTTACCTACCAACCCTTCTCCTATATCACTATCCTTACCTACCAACCATTCTCCTATGTCACTATCCTTACCTACCAAACCTTCTCCTATGTCACTATGCTTACCTACCAACCCTTCTCCTATGTCACTATCCTTACCTACCAAATCTTCTCCTATGTCACTATCCTTACCTACCAACCCTTCTCCTATGTCACTATCCTTACCTACCAACCCTTCTCCTATGTCACTATCCTTACCTACCAACCTTCTCCTATATCACTATACTTACCTACCAACCCTTCTCCTATGTCACTAACCTTACCTACCAACCCTTCTCCTATGTCACTATCCTTACCTACCAACCCTTCTCCTATGTCACTATCCTTACCTACCAACCCTTCTCCTATGTCACTAACCTTACCTACCAACCCTTCTCCTATGTCACTAACCTTACCTACCAACCCTTCTCCTATGTCACTATCCTTACCTACCAACCCTTCTCCTATGTCACTATCCTTACCTACCAACCCTTCTTCTCCTATGTCACTATCCTTACCTACCAACCCTTCTTCTCCTATGTCACTATCCTTACCTACAAAGCTGTTTAGTGAACGATTAGTGATGATTTTATGGTCAGCTTAAAAGAAGCGATCAATGAAAAACAATTTTTTTTACGTTGCCTGTACACACACAAAATGATTAACGTTTAAATTTGTAAAATACATGGATTTTTCGCACAATAATCGCCTTGTGTAATAGAGCCATAAGTCTAGTTCTCAGTAACTTCTCTATCAGCTCTTTATAGGGCACTGTATCACAGTCTTCGCCAGATAGGTCCAGAGTCCAGATAGGTGATAATCACGGCACCTTCATCCAGCACTTTTGTGACATAATCAAAGAAATCAATAAGATTGGTCAGACATGATCGGCTCGCAGTAAAGCCATGCTGGTTTGGCTCCATCAAATTTTTGGTTTTTAGGTGATCCGTTACCAGTTAGACAGAGTTTTTTTAAGAACCATCTAGACCCATCACCTTATTCAACTTTAAACAGGCAAGTTCCTATGAGACATTGTCCTGAAGTTCCTATGAGACATTGTCCTGAAGTTCCTATGAGACATTGTCCTGAAGTTCCTATGAATCACTGGAGCTGAAGCCGTATAACTGGAGGGAAGGCTATATCTAACCATACTGTAATTGTGAAAGCCGCCTCCTGAAAACACTGAGCAGAATGAGCCATTTAAATGGTCAGCGACCGCCTTAATTTGGCTAATATTGGGCACTAAGAAGGAAGAAATGCACAGATGAAACCCTAGCACTTGGTGCACAGCAGCAGCGGCGGTCGGTGACATATTCCCCTTGTGAAATGATGAGTGATTATGGGATGTCAGGCAGCAACTTGTAAAGCTAATGGATGACAATCTGTTAGACGCAAAGGGTTAATGTGATGCCTTCACTTCTATCACAGCCATGCAAAGGCCAGATGCCCTAGTGGGAGTGAGCGTGGAAGGGATGGGTAGGAGGTCAAGCGGTAATCAAAAAGGCAAAAACAAAACAGAAAAAGCCGCCCGGCCCCCTCCCCTGCTGAATAGAACAGTTGCTATTTCACGGCTGAGTAAAGTCTCACTCCCCTCCAGGGTTTTCTCTGACTTGTGACCCCTGCAGCCAATACTTAACACTTTCAAAGGATGCCGGAGCCCAGAGAGGTGACCTGGGCAGGAACTGACTCCCAAACCTGAAGAATATAGGAGAGGGACAGGGCTGCAAAGTGAGAAAACAGAGGACGCTCATCCAGGCTTATTCTGCAACACAAACCTCTGCTATGTAGAATGGGATTATGCTACAGTATCCGCCAGGCCCTATCACACAGGAGATGCATCATTTCACCTGTTGCTCCACCATCCCCTCACAGTCCCAATGCAATTACTGATCCCCAAGTACAAACAACAGAGGAACCCGTGTAACTCCTCCCAGGCATCCACCACCTGGATCTAGAACCCAACAGAGCGGTGACCACTACGAGTCCTCATGGTGTCTCCCAGCCAATCAGATCCAATAATGACTACCCCTTTAACTCCCCTTCCACCTTCTGAGAGACAGAACATTTACTTTTACATTCCCTGGGCCATAAGGGGCGTCACTTTCACATTTCATTACCGTCTATATAATATAATGTAATATCGATAAAAATAAGGGGTAAAATGGAAAAGGAACCCATCATTCTGCCATTTTACTCCATATTACAGCAATACTAAATATAGAAAAACTTGAAATAATGGTTTTATCACCCTGTACGTATTTAGTTTTCCATCTGCGGAGGCGAGCCTTGTCTTCTGGGGGTGATCGGTAGTTTTGGGGTAGATCAATCACACATTTCCAGGAGGAATAACAGAGGCACGGCATATACGGACAGAAGTGACAGGACCTTTCTTAAAGGGGTTATCCAGGCTTACAAAAAGATGTCTGCTTACTTCCAGGGACCTCTCCTGTCCTTAGTTTGAATGCGATTTTTGCAGCTCAGTTCCAATGTAGTAAATGTATTTGAATTGTAATACCACACACAACCTGAGGACAGATGTGGAATTATGATATAAAAAGTTTCATTTTCATAAATAAGAAGAAATCTGAATAAAATACCGAGGCGGGGGATGACACTGAAGAGCTGTGTATATGGAGAGAGGGGGGGATGACACTGAAGGGCTGTGTATATAGAGGGGGGATGATACTGAAGGGCTGTGTATATAGAGGGGGGGATGACACTGAAGGGCTGTGTATATAGAGGGGGGGATGACACTGAAGGGCTGTGTATATGGAGGGGGGATGACACTGAAGGGCTGTGTATATAGAGGGGGGGATGACACTGAAGGGCTGTGTATATAGAGGGGGGATGACACTGAAGGGCTGTGTATATAGAGGGGGGGATGACACTGAAGAGCTGTGTATATGGAGAGAGGGGGGGATGACACTGAAGGGCTGTGTATATGGAGAGAGGGGGGGATGACACTGAAGGGCTGTGTATATAGAGGGGGGGATGACACTGAAGGGCTGTGTATATAGAGAGAGGGGGGGGGGGATGACACTGAAGGGCTGTGTATATGGAGGGGGGATGACACTGAAGGGATGTGTATATAGAGGGGGGGATGACACTGAAGGGCTGTGTATATAGAGGGGGGATGACACTGAAGGGCTGTGTGTATAGAGGGGGGGATGACACTGAAGGGCTGTGTATATAGAGGGGGGGATGACACTGAAGGGCTGTGTATATAGAGGGGGGATGACACTGAAGGGCTGTGTATATAGAGGGGGGATGACACTGAAGGGCTGTGTATATGGAGAGAGGGGGGGGGGGATGACACTGAAGGGCTGTGTATATGGAGAGAGGGGGGGGGATGACACTGAAGGGCTGTGTATATAGAGGGGGGGATGACACTGAAGGGCTGTGTATATAGAGGGGGGGGATGACACTGAAGGGCTGTGTATATAGAGGGGGGGGATGACACTGAAGAGCTGTGTATATAGAGGGGGGGGATGACACTGAAGAGCTGTGTAAGCTCCTGACCATTCCTTCTCCCATCAGCCATTCATGTTGATAGTTATCAGGATCCAGCTCCTGGCTTCTCACTTGTAGATCACTTGACCTAAGGAGATGTAATGAGGCGGCCGCTCGCTTGTTGTGTTTCTCGGTGTAATCGCCTCGTAAAGCTGAGAGCTGCTCTTTATTGCCTTTTATAAAGGAACATGTGCGCCTTATCGGCCCTGGGAATAATCCCGGCTGCGTTTATTGAGGATTGTGGTGGCGGGAGGAAGTATAACGTATTCACTGAGAATCTATCCTCCCATGTATCGGGGGCAGATCTGGTTACATGGGCCGGCCGCACTCACTACACAAGGGGACACAGCAGCATGTACACTACATTTCCTCTTACATGATTATATTTCAGAGTATTTCCTATATTTATATAGCACTCACCTGTTCCGCGATGCTGTACACACACTGTATTTACTCACATTTGTCCCAGGAGCTGACACTCTAATCCTTGTATCTTCTATAGGAATCCATCTATATGGATCCATGGGGGTCCATGGGTCCTTGGTTCAGGATTGGATTATATTTCACCCGTATACTTATATACCTTCCATCCTGCCTATGGTGTGGTGTCATAGCTCTATGTCACTGGTGTATTCTGCGCAGCAGTACATAGACGCTGGGCTATCTAGCAGGCTGACCTCACACACTGACAGGGGCTTTAGAGACCCTCGGAGCACATGTACTATATACCAGGAACAAGGATGTCAGCCCGGGGCAGTCAGCCAGCATGGCCCCTGTGTTCCTGGTACATGACCCCTCAGCTCTTCCTCTGACTGTCAGGAAAACAGCATTTTTAGAAGAATTACACAAAAAATTCACTTGTAGGATTTTTTTTATACTAAGAAAACACAAAGAATGAGGTCTACAGTAATGATCAGATCTGGATGGGGGTCATTAGGATCAGACCTGGATGGGGGTCATTAGGATCAGACCTGGATGGGGGACATTAGGATCAGACCTGGATGGGGGACATTAGGATCAGACCTGGATGGGGGACATTAGGATCAGACCTGGATGGGGGTCATTAGGATCAGACCTGGATGGGGGTCATTAGGATCAGACCTGGATGGGGGACATTAGGATCAGACCTGGATGGGGGTCATTAGGATCAGACCTGGATGGGGGACATTAGGATCAGACCTGGATGGGGGACATTAGGATCAGACCTGGATGGGGGTCATTATGATCAGACCTGGATGGGGGTCATTAGGATCAGACCTGGATGGGGGTCATTAGGATCAGACCTGGATGGGGGACATTAGGATCAGACCTGGATGGGGGACATTAGGATCAGACCTGGATGGGGGTCATTACGATCAGACCTGGATGGGGATCATTACGATCGGACCTGGATGGGGATCATTAGGATCAGACCTGGATGGGGGACATTAGGATCAGACCTGGATGGGGGACATTAGGATCAGACCTGGATGGGGGACATTAGGATCAGACCTGGATGGGGGACATTAGGATCAGACCTGGATGGGGGTTATTAGGATCAGACCTGGATGGGGGTCATTAGGATCAGACCTGGATGGGGGTCATTACGATCAGACCTGGATGGGGATCATTACGATCGGACCTGGATGGGGATCATTAGGATCAGACCTGGATGGGGGACATTAGGATCAGACCTGGATGGGGGACATTAGGATCAGACCTGGATGGGGGACATTAGGATCAGACCTGGATGGGGGTCTTTAGGATCAGACCTGGATAGGGGTCATTATTTGGGTGGGGGCCATTACTTACTGCTTGGTGATGAATGGCGCTCGCTGTCATGGCTGCACACTCTATTCTTAATATTAAATTTGTCTTCCAATCTGCAAAACAAATACAATACATATGAGAACTTCCTGCACCCGATCTACAGACCTTCATGTTGTACTTTGATAACGGATAAGAAAACTTCATTGACTACGGATTTTATGTTCCAGATTGTGGGCGCTCAACAAGTCTAGCGCAGAATAATAAAAACTTGACTGAGCCGTCCACTACACAGATGTTTGGGTTATACTGTACTGCGGGTTCTGCAGGATACAGATGTATGGGTTATACTGTACTGCGGGTTCTGCAGGATGCAGATGTATGGGTTATACTGTACTGCGGGTTCTGCAGGATGCAGATGTATGGGTTATACTGTACTGCGGGTTCTGCAGGATACAGATGTATGGGTTATACTGTACTGCGGGTTCTGCAGGATACAGATGTATGGGTTATACTGTACTGCGGGTTCCGCAGTATACAGATGTATGGGTTATATAGTAACAGGTTCTGCAGGATACAGATGTATGGGTTATATAGTAACAGGTTCTGCAGGATACAGATGTATGGGTTATATAGGATACAGATGTATGGGTTATACTGTACTGCGGGTTCTGCAGGATGCAGATGTATGGGTTATATAGGATACAGATGTATGGGTTATACTGTACTGCGGGTTCCGCAGTATACAGATGTATGGGTTATACTGTACTGCGGGTTCTGCAGGATACAGAAGTATGGGTTATACTGTACTGCGGGTTCTGCAGGATACAGATGTATGGGTTATACTGTACTGCGGGTTCTGCAGGATACAGATGTATGGGTTATATAGTAACAGGTTCTGCAGGATACAGATGTATGGGTTATATAGTAACAGGTTCTGCAGGATACAGATGTATGGGTTATATAGTAACAGGTTCTGCAGGATACAGATGTATGGGTTATATAGTAACAGGTTCTGCAGGATACAGATGTATGGGTTATATAGTAACAGGTTCTGCCAGAGCCCCAGTGCAGACTGTTCCTGTATTTTCCCTCGCCTGGCATCAGGACGCAGTATGAGCTGCACCCCCTTCCCCCCAATTTTCTGTCTCCCTGTATATTGTGCCGGAGTCCATATACCCTGCATCTCTGTAGTATATGACTTCTAGAAGGTGACGGTGTGGAACCGATGAGAGGATTTCAGAGCTTGTGTTGTGTATTCGGTATGTATTTCAGGTGACGCCGCTGTGTATGGTAAATCATCAGCTTGTTTCCCTGTGAGAATATAGATTGTGTATTGACCTGGATTTGTGATGTGAGACGCTATGCCTAATGAAAGTGAAATTACAAAGATATGGAACATGTTTTAAATGACAAGCTGAATTTTACAATTGATGTAAACCATTTCATGTCCTATTGTATTTTTAGAAGTGAAATAACAAGATTTTGGCCAACATTAGGCAATCATGAGGCTTTATTGATGGATAATCTTTGTGAGGAGAGGATTTCATGCACGCAGCCTGCGCAGCCACAATATAGCTGACCACGGATCTCGCCGGCTTTATTGCCTTATTTCTTATTTTCATGCTCTCGAGCCAACGTGACATTAAAAACCAGATGTTATGACATATACCCCAGTCTATAGGATCTGGTGACCCCATAAACCAACTATCAGACCAAAGTCACAAGGTCACATTTTGCATTAGAAATTTTATGGGGTTGTCCTTCTTAAAGGGGTTATCCAGTTAGCTCCCAATGTTGGAAAGTATGAAAGTAGTACTCACCTTATCCTCTTCTCTTCTCTCCTATCTTCTTGTTTTGCTCGATGTAGACATGTGACCACTGTAACCATGCTATGTGGCATCACCGCTGTGGCCAGCGATTGGCTGCAGTGGTCACATGTTTGTGACAGAGACTGTCAGAGTAGGAATGACGGGGCAGGGGTAAGGTGAGTATTACTTATTTTATTACTTAACAACATTGTAAACTGTTTTTGAAATTGCTCAGAAAACCCCTGTTAAATTTTAACGCCCGTCCAATAATTCAGAAGAATCCATAATCTGGCACCCATCAGGTCCCTCTAATGCTGGATTAAAGGAATCTTAAGAATCCTGCTCAGGCCCAGGTCATGGCGAGTTCCTTTACAAGACACATTTCATTAGCAGAGAGTTCAGACAAGTCATGTAATTGCTTTGCCATGCAGAAGGCAGAGGTGGTGTAAAGTTAATGGACCACAGGAGGTCGAAAAAACGTTTACCGCTGTGAAGAACGCCGGCAGATGTTTGGAGGAAACTGACCTGAGGATGGAAGCCGTCGGAAACAAGAATAGTGACCATTTGTTTGTAATTTATAGATTGTACCTGATTCTATTTTCTTCCCCTCTGTACTGGAGCTGGTCCAGTGCTCTGGCAGGCGTATTCTTCAGTGATTCTGGGACAGCAGCCAGACGCCTAGAAGAAGTGGGGCGATCACCGGGAGCAGCACCCTGCACTTCCCTCACCACTACTAATCTTCAGGTCACCACTTATGGAAAATGAGCCGCTTCTATTAAAACCAGGAATTTTCCACTGCCGATCTGCCTTTTGCCCACAGCTCTTCTATCAAAGTTTTTTGCTATTTTTTTCTTGCAAACTTGTGACATTTTTTAAGGAAACAGGGTTTTCAACCGGAAATAATTGGAGCGGTCTGTGGGATTTCATCACTCCATTGTGCACTGCTTAACATACAAGGGGAGATCTGTAACATGTTTTCATGCTAGGTCTTTGGGTATTGATGCCAGAAATCCCTAACCCAAGTAATGTGTGCACCTCACAGCACTGACTGGCTATGGTAGCTAGGGTCTCTGCGGTCTTGGCGTTCTTACTGTTGTCTCGTCGGCCATGATGGGTTCCATTCCGCTCCTGTTTCCAATGTCTTGGCTGTCTCTGCGGCGGCTGTGGGAGCGCCTGAGAGAGTTTGCTTGACACAATGTGTATCAGTAATTAAGAAATAAGCCTCCTGCCCAGTTTCACAGTAATCAATGTGCTAAGTAACTTCCATGGTCCGATGCCTCAAGAATCACCATTAGCCTACGCCACTTACGGCCAGAAAATTTCTTATTTTCTGCTTTTCATCGCCTGCACGCTGGAATCTTCACATTGCTGTATTTATACATTTGCACTTAAACAATGAGAATAAACACGTTCCCAGAGTGTTACGAATCAGAAATTTGTCCCATTTTCTCCACCATCTTGCAGTAAGAGCGGGGCTGCTTGGTCGGGGGGCTCAGTGGCCAAAGTCCTGGTGCGGAGGTGGAGCGGCCAGGAGGCGGACTGTGCTTATAGCATGGAGACACTGAAGCATTCGCATCCATCACTATTACTACTTGATAAGCCACATGCATTTCTTTTTGCTTCCCCCAAGATGTTTTACATAAGATGATAAGTCTTTACACTGCATTACTTCCGGTGTAGTAGTGATTTCTTCATATACTATGATGTTAGACTGACATTATAAATGAGACAAAGCCAATAGGCGCACCGACCACAGGCATAGAAGGACCAGAGCTAACAGATATGACTGACAGCTGATCAGACCTATGGGTGAGTGGCGGCAGGGCGGCTCAGAGGGCGGACAGACAGGTCCTGGGGCTGCACATCCCCCCCTGCAGGAGGCTGAGAGCACTTGTATGAATGGCTCGGGGCTTTGCGTCCTCCGCTGTTCCAGATCATCTTATGAATTCCTTCCTGAACTACATCAGAAGAAGGGAGGGAAATCTGTGCAGGGGGTAAAGGTACTATCATCATTACAAGGTGGGAGCCCATCCCTCTAAAAACCCACAGCGCCCCCTGTGGTGACAGGCACCAGAGGAGATCTTTGTCCAATCTGTTGGGGGGAGAAAGGTTTCAAACTGAAACAACCCGTCTCATTTTCTCAGGGGCTATGACAACTTCTGGCTATCTGAAAACTGCAGTTATGGAATCCTAAGGCATGGTTTACACACAGACATTAACATTATTGATTCAATAAAGCAACATTAATCCGTTACAGGCCATCAATAGACATTCCCAGACAGCCCCTTTGGGCCAGGGCCACATGGTGATCAAGTTGTACAACCAAAATATCTAAGCCATTCATCAGCAACCGACTCACAACTTTATTACAGAAAAAAACAGCCTTAGGGTCCTATTACATGGAGCGATTTTTAACGATTAACGACTAATAATAAACGATCACAAATGAGATTGTTTATCGTTAGCTTGAAATCGTTCACCATATTACACAGAACGATGGTCGTTATTGCGATCGTTACAATGATCGTTTATTCCTTCTGATCCCAGCAAAACAATGAACAATGTGCAATTTGTAAAAAAAAATGCAGAAATTGAATGAACGAATGAGGAATTACAGCGAACAATTAACAATAATTTTAGGTTCAGATCTAAATCAACAATCAACGACATACGAACGATTTTTTGATCGTTGCCTGCAATTACACAGAACGATTATTATTTAAATTCGAACGATATAACGATTTTTTTTGCTTGATAATCGTCCCCTGTAATAGGGCCCTAACTGTGACGCAAACAGGTCACAGCTGCACAAGACTTGCACTGAGGTCAATCCTGGTTGGATTTTGGGTGACCTGTGCTAAGGTTGCATCGTAAACCCCATCAACAATCACTAGATGTGGGATGTGGCAGGCGACATTGCCATCTTCATGTTACATCACCTCAGTCACCATGTGGTTTTCACCACAGACAAGACAGGCTGCGGCTCAGGCTGTTTGATGCATTAGGCCAGTCTTTAGACTGACTGGTAAGATTTACCCTACTAACTGGATTACTTTTCCAAAAGAAATTCTGGTACATGTTTGGATGCAGAAAGTTTTACACAAAAATTCTGGTGTTAGTTTGCATTGTAAATTACATGTAAGCAACACACAAAGCTGTTCTAAGGTTGGGTTCACACCAGTGTCTCACCCTCCACCACAATTCCATTTCTCCTCTCTGTTGGAAAACTGGAACTTAGCGAATCCGTCAAACTCCCCCATAATTTTAATGGGTTTTTATTGTGCTCCATTTCATAAAATCTGCCAGTGTTACTTTTTTTTGGATGGACATAAAATTTCCTCCTCAAGCTAATTTTTTTGGCTGTACCAAAAAATGGAACCTTAATGGGAATTGCACATGTTTTTTTTTCATTACTATCATTATTATTTTTTTTACTGACCATGCGCTAAGAGGTGAGAAACCAGGAAGGAATATAAATCGATATGCAAACAGATGGATAAAAGTCAGTTCTTATAAAGCTAAAATGCAATCAGTTTGCTCATCAGTTTATACTTAGCCGTTCCTTTAATATCAACGGATCCGTTCATGAATGAGACAAATGCTGGTGTGAACCTAGCCTAAAACAAAAACAAACTAATGTTTTATTTTTGAGGGGCACAATCTTTGGGTTTTTTTTTCAGCGGCACCCCTGCCCCCCTCACTCTGCTGTCCA
Organism: Dendropsophus ebraccatus; assembly: GCF_027789765.1. NCBI lineage: Eukaryota > Metazoa > Chordata > Amphibia > Anura > Hylidae > Dendropsophus > Dendropsophus ebraccatus. The sequence goes on from NC_091465.1 coordinate 88,811,311, forward strand.
GGTTCTTCTATGAGCATGGCACCCCTGCCCCCCTCACTCTGCTGTCCAGGTTCTTCTATGAGCATGGCACCCCTGCCCCCCTCACTCTGCTGTCCAGGTTCTTCTATAGGCACGGCACCCCTGCCCCCCTCACTCTGCTGTCCAGGTTCTTCTATGAGCATGGCACCCCTGCCCCCCTCACTCTGCTGTTTAGGTTCTTCTATGGGCACGGCCCCAACTCTGCTGTCCAGGTTATTCTATGGGCATGGCCCCCCTGCCCCCCACACTCTGCTGTCCAGGTTCTTCTATGGGCACGGCACCCCTGCCCCCCTCACTCTGCTGTCCAGGTTCTTCTATAGGCACGGCCCCCCTGCCCCCCTCACTCTGCTGTCCAGGTTCTTCTATGGGCACGGCACCCCTGCCCCCCTCACTTTGCTGTCCAGGTTCTTCTATGGGCACGGCACCCCTACCCCTTCTCTCTGCTGTCCAGGTTCTTCTATGGGCACGACACCCCTGCCCCCCTCACTCTGCTGTCCAGGTTCTTCTATAGGCACGGCACCCCTGCCCACCTCACTCTGCTGTCCAGGTTCTTCTATAGGCACGGCACCCCTGCCCCCCTCACTCTGCTGTCCAGGTTCCTCTATAGGCACGGCACCCCTGCCCACCTCACTCTGCTGTCCAGGTTCTTCTATAGGCACGGCCCCCCTGCCCCCCTCACTCTGCTGTCCAGGTTCTTCTATAGGCACGGCACCCCTGCCCCCCTCACTCTGCTGTCCAGGTTCTTCTATGGGCATGGCACCCCTGCCCCCCTCACTCTGCTGTCCAGGTTCTTTTATAGGCACGGCACCCCTGCCCCCCTCACTCTGCTGTCCAGGTTCTTCTATAGGCACGGCACCCCTGCCCCCCTCACTCTGCTGTCCAGGTTCTTCTATGGGCACGGCACCCCTGCCCCCCTCACTCTGCTGTCCAGGTTCTTCTATGGGCACGGCACCCCTGCCCCCCTCACTCTGCTGTCCAGGTTCTTTTATAGGCACGGGACCCCTACCCCTTCTCTCTGCTGTCCAGGTTCTTCTATGGGCACGGCACCCCTGGGGTCTGGGATGACTCATTAGTGTCCACACATCACAGCTCTGAAAGAGGGAAAACACAACCTCTGTAGAGGCTCCTAAAGTGATCATTTGTTCATGGCCCCATCCCAGCGACCCCCTCCTGCTTCCTTTCCCCCCAGAGGTTTTAATATGCAGAGTGCACCTTCCCTAGCAGCAGCAAGGCAGTGTTCACACGTCGGGGTTTATTGATATCACATTGGACTCTTCAGGGCTGTCACTGGGACATTCAGCGTGTAACGGCCCCCTAAGGTGCAGCCTTAGCCGCCTCTGAAAGATCGACCACAAAAACTGCTTAGAGTTTCATGCAAGGTGAGACAATAAAAGACATCTCAGAGTGTCGGACATGCTTCAGAAAAGCCCAGAGATGGCCGGCTCCCCCCAACGCTCCTGTCATTCAGTGCCTTCACTCCTCGCTTACAATTCATTCCTTATCTTGGACAGAAAAGAACCTCTTAAGCCATTAGAAGAAAGTCGGCTCCTGGAAGGCCGGCTAAGTCATCCCAAAAACACCCTAAACAAATTCACCCCAAAACGTCCACATCTAATTCCAGAATCGTCATTTTACTGTTGTCAAGAACCAGATCGGCCTTGCTCCAAATATCCTGCAACACGAGTTACTGGAGAGAAGGCTGCAACGTCCAAACTTTCAGCCTTAGTTCTGGAAAGATCTTTTAATGTTCTTAGAATTTTCTCGGAAGGTTTGTTCTTCATTCAGCCAGTGTCATTGATCATGTATGACCTCTGTGAATGACAAGGTGGCCACAATGTATATTTGCTGGCTCATCCATTTAACCATAGGTCAGCCATCCTTCTACATCTATCTATGGCTACCGTTATCTTACCACTGCCGGCACTGTGACACAGAACATACCAATAGCTTCATAGTTTACATGATAAACTTACAATGTTCTATGACATGTCATTGCGTGTTCAACATATGGAATATTTAAAGGGGTTGTTCACCCCAATATTTTTTCTTTCAACTGGTCCCAGCAAGTGCCAGAGATTTGTAATTTACTTCTACTAAAAAAAAAAAATTTCCAGTCTTTCAGTATTTATCAGCTGCTGTATGTCCTGCAGGAAGTGATGTATTCTCTCCAGTCTGACACAGTGCTCTCTGCTGCCACCTCTGTCCATGTCAGGAATTGTCCAGAGCAGCAGCTGCTCTCGACAGTTCCTGACATGGACAGAGGTGACAGCAGAGAGCATTGTGTCAGACTGGAGAGAATACACCTCTTCCTACAGGACATACAGCAGCTGATAAGTACTGGAAGACTGGAGATTTTTTTAAATAGAAGTAAATTACAAATCTCTGGCACTTTCTGGCACCAGTTGATTTAAATGAAAAATTTTATTTTTGTGAACTTCCCCTTTAAGTTTATTTTTCCAACTCAAGCGTATGCACTTCCTAAGTGTCCTGTAACGTGTGGGAAAGAGAGTTACATGTCACAAGACCCCGTAAGACTTTAAGTCACAGGCTGATCCATGCAGCTGGGAGCAGCAGGTGGTAAATGCACATACATAAATAAGCAGGTTCTTATATGGAAAGATACAAGTGGCCTGTGTACTGCATATGTCCAACCACAGAGAGATACCCCGAATATACCCAGAACTACACTATACCTGTATATAGCCAATAAGGCCTGGCCACAGTATACCTGTATATAACCAATAAGGCCTGGCCACAGTATACTTGTATATAGCCAATAAGGCCTGGCCGCAGTATACCTGTATATAACCAATAAGGCCTGGCCACAGTATACCTGTATATAACCAATAAGGCCTGGCCACACTATACCTGTATATAACCAATAAGGCCTGGCCACAGTATACCTGTATATAACCAATAAGGCCTGGCCACACTATACCTGTATATAACCAATAAGGCCTGGCCACAGTATACCTGTATATAACCAATAAGGCCTGGCCACACTATACCTGTATATAACCAATAAGGCCTGGCCACAGTATACCTGTATATAGCCAATAAGGCCTGGCCACACTATACCTGTATATAACCAATAAGGCCTGGCCACAGTATACCTGTATATAACCAATAAGGCCTGGCCACACTATACCTGTATATAGCCAATAAGGCCTGGCCACACTATACCTGTATATAACCAATAAGGCCTGGCCACAGTATACCTGTATATAGCCAATAAGGCCTGGCCACACTATACCTGTATATAACCAATAAGGCCTGGCCACAGTATACCTGTATATAACCAATAAGGCCTGGCCACAGTATACCTGTATATAGCCAATAAGGCCTGGCCACACTATACCTGTATATAACCAATAAGGCCTGGCCACACTATACCTGTATATAGCCAATAAGGCCTGGCCGCAGTATACCTGTATATAACCAATGAGGCCCGGCCACAGTATACCTGTATATAGCCAATAAGGCCTGGCCACACTATACCTGTATATAACCAATAAGGCCTGGCCACACTATACCTGTATATAGCCAATAAGGCCTGGCCGCAGTATACCTGTATATAGCCAATAAGGCCTGGCCACACTATACCTGTATATAGCCAATAAGGCCTGGCCACACTATACCTGTATATAGCCAATAAGGCCTGGCCACACTATACCTGTATATAGCCAATAAGGCCTGGCCACACTATACCTGTATATAGCCAATAAGGCCTGGCCACACTATACCTGTATATAGCCAATAAGGCCTGGCCACACTATACCTGTATATAACCAATAAGGCCTGGCCACACTATACCTGTATATAACCAATAAGGCCTGGCCGCAGTATACCTGTATATAACCAATAAGGCCTGGCCACACTATACCTGTATATAGCCAATAAGGCCTGGCCGCAGTATACCTGTATATAGCCAATAAGGCCTGGCCACATTATTCCTGTATATAACCAATAAGGCCTGGCCACACTATACCTGTATATAACCAATGAGGCCTGGCCACATTATTCCTGTATATAACCAATAAGGCCTGGCCACAGTATACTTGTATATAACCAATAAGGCCTGGCCACACTATACCTGTATATAACCAATAAGGCCTGGCCACAGTATACCTGTATATAGCCAATAAGGCCTGGCCACACTATACCTGTATATAACCAATAAGGCCTGGCCACAGTATACCTGTATATAACCAATAAGGCCTGGCCACACTATACCTGTATATCACCAATAAGGCCTGGCCGCAGTATACCTGTATATAGCCAATAAGGCCTGGCCACATTATTCCTGTATATAACCAATAAGGCCTGGCCACAGTATACCTGTATATAGCCAATAAGGCCTGGCCACACTGTATATAACCAATAAGGCCTGGCCACACTATACCTGTATATAGCCAATAAGGCCTGGCCGCAGTATACCTGTATATAGCCAATAAGGCCTGGCCACACTATACCTGTATATAGCCAATAAGGCCTGGCCACACTATACCTGTATATAACCAATAAGGCCTGGCCGCAGTATACCTGTATATAACCAATAAGGCCTGGCCACACTATACCTGTATATAGCCAATAAGGCCTGGCCGCAGTATACCTGTATATAGCCAATAAGGCCTGGCCACATTATTCCTGTATATAACCAATAAGGCCTGGCCACACTATACCTGTATATAACCAATGAGGCCTGGCCACATTATTCCTGTATATAACCAATAAGGCCTGGCCACAGTATACTTGTATATAGCCAATAAGGCCTGGCCACACTATACCTGTATATAACCAATAAGGCTTGGCCACAGTATACCTGTATATAGCCAATAAGGCCTGGCCACACTATACCTGTATATAGCCAATAAGGCCTGGCCACAGTATACCTGTATATAACCAATGAGGGTCCATCACTGCTCAGACCACACTATACCTGTATATAACCAATGAGGGCCCGTCACTGCTCAGACCACACTATACCTGTATATAACCAATGAGGGCCCGTCACTGCTCAGACCACACTATACCCTTATATAACCAATGAGGGTCCGTCACTGCTCAGACCACACTATACCCGTATATAACCAATGAGGCCCGGTCACACTATACCTGTATATAACCAATGAGGCCTGGTCACACTATACCTGTATATAACCAATGAGGGCCCGTCACTGCTCAGACCACACTATACCTGTATATAACCAATGAGGGCCCGTCACTGCTCAGACCACACTATACCCTTATATAACCAATGAGGGTCCGTCACTGCTCAGACCACACTATACCCTTATATAACCAATGAGGGTCCGTCACTGCTCAGACCACACTATACCTGTATATAACCAATGAGGCCCGGCCACACTATACCTGTATATAACCAATGAGGCCTGGCCACACTATACCTGTATATAACCAATGAGGCCTGGCCACACTATACCTGTATATAACCAATGAGGCCCCGTCACTGCTCAGAGAAGCCTATGACTACTAGATCAGTCTGTATTTAGTCCTTAAATATGAGCTTCAATTAGATGTAATTCCCGCGGCTTTAGAGTATAATAAAATAGCGCAGAAAGTAGCCTCTAAGAATAATCTGAGATGACATTGTAATTGGACATCTAGAAGCTGCAAACTCCATTAGGGATCTTTAGCGATATTCACAATCCTCATTAGATGATCAGATCACAAGCTTTGCTGTTCCACAATGTCACATTCGGCGGTATCAACTCAAAATCCCCATTGAAATCAATATAAGAGCAGATATTACTCCTGACTGGGGCTCGGCAGACTTGTGGGGGGAGAGATTGCAGAATGGTGGCCAGAGAAGCGGCCATGGCTCTGACACTACCACTCCGATATGTCTTGTGTCACACTTGGCTGGTTTAGCTTTGGTTAAAAATCAGAAATAAGCCTGGCCTCCGGAGCCCCCCCACAATATAGCTCTGCAGCTTGGTGGACTCCAGCTGAGCTGTAAATCACTTTTTCATTTTCCGAACTCTGCTCCCCAGTCTGTTTGGTATTCAAGGGCAATACACCGACCCAGAGTGTCATTCTGCTTTGGCCGAATTACTTGATTAAAACGCATATAAACTATTACTGGCTTCATTTTCCTTCTATTGCTGCACGCTATGGATTCCCAGCTATATTAAACTGTAATAAAGTCTGGGGGGGGAGGGGTGCGGAGTTGTTGCCGTGTACCTCACATTCTGCATTCCTATATAAAAGAAGGGTCCGGGACTTTGGTGAATTTATGTGGCCCGGTGTCAGACAAATTCTATTTATTGGTCAGTAAGTTGATGGGAGCGTATGCAATATGTCCCCAGCTGTTCCCAAGTTTGGGGTCTCCGTGCCCTGGATTTGGATGTTTTGTGGCATGGCTCCACCCAAGCCCCCCGCCCCCCTCTATTGGACCTGTCATAACTGCAAAGAAAAGAGCAGCTGGGAATCTGGATATTTGTGTTTCTTCTCTTACAAAGTGAAGCAGAGGTCACCGAGAGATTAAGTGCGGATTGTAGGCCGTCTACCAGCCCTCTATCCTCCATATTCATCACAAATGGACTCACAAAGGATTTTTTTTTTCTTCCCAAGGAAAAAAAAATAAAAAAATGCAACATTAAAACCAACTAGAGAGAAGGTAGAGAAATGCGGAGGTTTGGGGTTATTTCTGCACATTTGATGTCTGCGGCTTTTCTTCTCAGTTCTAAACTGGTAAAACCAGAGTAGACGGCGGATTTGCCCATCACATTCCAGTGGACTCATACATTTTCATTAAAAGTCAGCTAACCTGAGAAGGATAAGGTCACATCCCTCCTCATTCTGTTGCCTTCCCTGCTAAGAGGATTATGTGAAATTACTGAGCAGCAAATATATAGACAAGGTGGGCACATTTCCAGAGATTATGTGGCTACGTGTCCGCGGCTCAGAGCCGCCTCATGAATGCTTCCGAGCTGGAGGCTGTTAATTGCATCATTATGAAGTAATAGGGATGAAAGGCTTTAAGCAACTTCTTCAATATCTTCAGTTCAAAACTCATTTATAGCTTGAGATGTGCGCGAAGTTACACGGACTTGCAGCCAGAGGGCGCCGAGCGTGGCCGGCTATCACAACCCTGCCTGCGCTCTTTTGGCTTTTAAATAGAGAACGTCTGTTTTTGTAATTATGAGGCTTCATAGTAAGATCTCACTCACAGAATCCTTCTGATTTCACCAAATTCATAAAAATCCAGGTGTATCGGCAGTGTTCAGCCTGAGCAGAGAATTTCTCCCACAATAACAATAATGATACCTGAACTAGGAAGGTGTGAAGGCGCAGTACGACGGAGGAGCACCTCACTGCTCCTAATAACTCTATAATGTTATATACACTACTATATACTAGTCATATCTGGCCAATAGCATAGCTTATACCTCACTGCTCCTAATAACTATAATGTTATATACACTACTATATACTAGTCATATAGGCCAATAGCATAGCTTATACCTCACTGCTCCTAATAACTCTATAATGTTATATACACTACTATGTACTAGTCATATAGGCCAATAGCATAGCTTATACCTCACTGCTAATAACTCTATAATGTTATATACACTGCTATGTACTAGTCATATAGGCCAATAGCATAGCTTATACCTCACTGCTAATAACTCTATAATGTTATATACACTACTATGTACTAGTCATATAGGCCAATAGCATAGCTTATACCTCCGGGCTCCTAATAACTCTATAATGTTATATACACTACTATATACTAGTCATATCTGGCCAATAGCATAGCTTATACCTCACTGCTAATAACTCTATAATGTTATATACACTACTATGTACTAGTCATATCTGGCCAATAGCATAGCTTATACCTCACTGCTCCTAATAACTCTATAATGTTATATACACTACTATATACTAGTCATATCTGGCCAATAGCATAGCTTATACCTCACTGCTCCTAATAACTCTATAATGTTATATACACTACTATGTACTAGTCATATAGGCCAATAGCATAGCTTATACCTCACTGCTCCTAATAACTCTATAATGTTATATACACTACTATGTACTAGTCATATAGGCCAATAGCATAGCTTATACCTCACTGCTAATAACTCTATAATGTTATATACACTACTATGTACTAGTCATATAGGCCAATAGCATAGCTTATACCTCACTGCTCCTAATAACTCTATAATGTTATATACACTACTATATACTAGTCATATAGGCCAATAGCATAGCTTATACCTCACGGCTCCTAATAACTCTATAATGTTATATACACTACTATGTACTAGTCATATAGGCCAATAGCATAGCTTATACCTCCGGCTCCTAATAACTCTATAATGTTATATACACTACTATATACTAGTCATATAGGCCAATAGCATAGCTTATACCTCACTGCTCCTAATAACTCTATAATGTTATATACACTACTATGTACTAGTCATATAGGCCAATAGCATAGCTTATACCTCCGGGCTCCTAATAACTCTATAATGTTATATACACTACTATATACTAGTCATATAGGCCAATAGCATAGCTTATACCTCACTGCTCCTAATAATTATATAATGTTATATACACTACTATGTACTAGTCATATAGGCCAATAGCATAGCTTATACTTCACTGCTAATAACTCTATAATGTTATATACACTACTATGTACTAGTCATATAGGCCAATAGCATAGCTTATACCTCACTGCTCCTAATAACTCTATAATGTTATATACACTACTATGTACTAGTCATATAGGCCAATAGCATAGCTTATACCTCACTGCTAATAACTCTATAATGTTATATACACTACTATGTACTAGTCATATAGGCCAATAGCATAGCTTATACCTCCGGGCTCCTAATAACTCTATAATGTTATATACACTACTATATACTAGTCATATAGGCCAATAGCATAGCTTATACCTCACTGCTAATAACTCTATAATGTTATATACACTACTATGTACTAGTCATATAGGCCAATAGCATAGCTTATACCTCACTGCTAATAACTCTATAATGTTATATACACTACTATGTACTAGTCATATAGGCCAATAGCATAGCTTATACCTCACTGCTCCTAATAACTCTATAATGTTATATACACTACTATATACTAGTCATATAGGCCAATAGCATAGCTTATACCTCACTGCTAATAACTCTATAATGTTATATACACTACTATATACTAGTCATATAGGCCAATAGCATAGCTTATACCTCACTGCTCCTAATAACTCTATAATGTTATATACACTACTATATACTAGTCATATAGGCCAATAGCATAGCTTATACCTCACGGCTCCTAATAACTCTATAATGTTATATACACTACTATGTACTAGTCATATAGGCCAATAGCATAGCTTATACCTCCGGCTCCTAATAACTCTATAATGTTATATACACTACTATATACTAGTCATATAGGCCAATAGCATAGCTTATACCTCACTGCTAATAACTCTATAATGTTATATACACTACTATATACTAGTCATATCCGGCCAATAGCATAGCTTATACCTCACTGCTCCTAATAACTCTATAATGTTATATACACTACAATGTACTAGTCATATAGGCCAATAGCATAGCTTATACCTCACGGCTCCTAATAACTCTATAATGTTATATACACTACTATGTACTAGTCATATAGGCCAATAGCATAGCTTATACCTCCGGCTCCTAATAACTCTATAATGTTATATACACTACTATATACTAGTCATATAGGCCAATAGCATAGCTTATACCTCACTGCTAATAACTCTATAATGTTATATACACTACTATATACTAGTCATATCCGGCCAATAGCATAGCTTATACCTCACTGCTCCTAATAACTCTATAATGTTATATACACTACTATGTACTAGTCATATAGGCCAATAGCATAGCTTATACCTCCGGCTCCTAATAACTCTATAATGTTATATACACTACTATATACTAGTCATATAGGCCAATAGCATAGCTTATACCTCACTGCTAATAACTCTATAATGTTATATACACTACTATATACTAGTCATATAGGCCAATAGCATAGCTTATACCTCACTGCTCCTAATAACTCTATAATGTTATATACACTACAATGTACTAGTCATATAGGCCAATAGCATAGCTTATACCTCCGGGCTCCTAATAACTATAATGTTATATACACTACTATGTACTAGTCATATAGGCCAATAGCATAGCTTATACCTCACTGCTAATAACTCTATAATGTTATATACACTACTATGTACTAGTCATATAGGCCAATAGCATAGCTTATACCTCACTGCTAATAACTCTATAATGTTATATACACTACTATGTACTAGTCATATCCGGCCAATAGCATAGCTTATACCTCCGGGCTCCTAATAACTCTATAATGTTATATACACTACTATGTACTAGTCATATAGGCCAATAGCATAGCTTATACCTCACTGCTCCTAATAACTCTATAATGTTATATACACTACTATGTACTAGTCATATCCGGCCAATAGCATAGCTTATACCTCCGGGCTCCATTGAAAGTGATGGAGCAGAGGTTACACAGGTGCATGCTTCTTTTGTATGAGAAGACTTTTCTGCAGCATTTAAGACCCTCTTAGATGCATCGTTGCCGACCACATTTAGTCCCTAAGAGTGCGTTTACACAGAGAGATTTATCTGACAGATTTTGGAAGCCAAAGCCAGGAATGGATTTGAAAAGAGAAGTCTCAGTCTTTACTTTATGACGTGCTCCCTGTTTATAGTCTGTGCCTGGCTTTGGCTTCAAAGATCTGTCAGATAAATCTGTCTGTGTAAACACACCATGACACTTCCCATACACTAATGGATTGCAGACTGCACCACAATTAAAGGGACAAGTCCAGGTCGAGCCGGCTGCAGTGCTGCATGTAAGAGCCCCTTAGATCAGCATGCGACTGGTGGCTGAGTAACAGGAAGCAGCGGGTGCAAGGAGGAAACTAACTGTACACTGAAGGTTTAAATCAACCTGAAAATGTTATATTGCGAGTATAGGATAATGAACTCGTCTTCTTCCTCCTCCACCAGGGAATCGTCTGGACGATGGGTCAGACGTGGAGTCAGAACCAGATCTCCCTCTGAAGAGAAAGCAGCGTCGCAGCCGCACAACCTTCACCGCGGAGCAGCTGGAGGAGCTGGAGAAAGCCTTCGAGAGGACCCATTACCCAGATATCTACACCAGGGAAGAGCTAGCACAGAGGACCAAGCTGACTGAAGCCCGCGTGCAGGTATGCTCCAGGACACTAACACCCCAGCCTAATCCATTCTATATTGGTGTCCTATACTGGGGGTGGTTGTTACTATTTGTGGGTAAGGCAGCCGACTGCATTGTGCAAGGTGTATTTTTTCAGCAATTTATTGTTCGTTAATCCCTGTCCAGATGCAAAGAAACTTACTTTAGCTTACACAGAATTGCACCAGAATGATATCAGAAATGAGTCTTTTCCATTAGTAAATTCACCCGCACTTATTTTTGAAAATAAAAAAATTATGCCCAAAAAATGCCTGTTATTAGTAAATAGCGTGTACAGTAGCTGATGTGTGCCAAACTATGGCGCTACAGAGGACAGAAATGTGGTGAACCAAAAACTGCAAATCCCCCCAGTGAATTTATGGAAAAGCGTGCGCCTCTTACCCATCTGGCTCATACACTGGCTGTCCGTGCCATCATTCTGGTGGAAACAATGATAAATCTGGAGACAACCCTCCCACTAAACCAAGTGACAAATGGAAAACAGATGGTTATATGGATGCAACTTCTGGTGTCACTATGGTCCTAGCCCCCATAACTGCGCACAGGTCCGGGGGCAACACCAGGTTATAAATGACTGGACATGAATGATCCTGGAAATCTGGGAGTTCTCTATAGGGAATAATCCCAGCAGGCCCAGCTATAAGTCTATATACAGAGCAGGTGCTCACAATATGGCATCACAGGGCCAGGCGGACTTGTGGGAACTCTCCAACAAGGACTTTATTTGACAGCACAACTTCAGGTCAGATATGTAGACAAAGATCCAAAGGATGAAGGGTGTGAACAGATTTGTGAACATAATAGGGTCTCCAGAGGACGGGGAGGGCAGCCATGGAGCAGGGGGTACAGTGAAATGTAGTTATAAGTGCTCGTTCTGACAGAAGTGTAAGGATTAGGTTACAGGCCTGGAGAGGAGCTGCACACATTACGCCATCTAGATCACATCTAGGGGTAGGGTAAGAAGACGGGGAATACTTGTCTCATGTGCTAACTATCTACTTGGAATAGTTTGTCTGTGAGATAATCCGATACCCTGGGGTTACTGAGGTGGTAATGTACTCCATGGGTTCACCAACACACTTGGCAGGAACACTGCAGACCACCAGAGTGCAGAGGTCAAACGGAGGGGTCTGTGAAGTGAAATCAGCCGCTCAGCTGGGATTCTGGGAAGACTGCCTTGGATATTTCTATTCCACATGAACAGATTACCCCCGGCCTCTGGCAGCTTGTACAGTAAACCTGCCAGTGTTTCTGCAGCAGCTGTTTGGCACATTCCTGTCCCATTCCTCACGCTAACATCCTGGCAGCTGAAGAGCGTTCCCATCAGGTTCGGTCGACCACCCCACTGCAATGTCCCAAAGTGCAACAGAGCAGGAAAAGTACAACTTGCCCTGGTGGTCACACAATGATAACTGAAACTCATAGTCATTCACAGGTCGCCACCACTGTAACCTGTTCTGGCCTTACAATAGGACTACAGAAGAATGTACAGGCTAGGGACTTTGAATACATTTGGTTTTTTATACTTGCCTTGTGCCTTTTATGGTGCAAAAAACCATGTCTCCATACATCTTTATTAAACACTTTGCTGTGTTTCTCTTCTACAGCCTTTGTGCTCTCACATATAGTGCAGGTATCTGTCTCCCATAAGAGAAGCTTCCCGACATCTCCTTCTCCTGCTTCTATGCCTCTGCTCCTCAACAAAATATAAGCTGATTTGGGATCAGATCATAGGTCATAAAATTAGCTTAGAAGATAGTTCAATAAATGAGAGAAAGGAGCTGTAGACTGAGCAGATGGGAGATCCCTGTCAACAGGACAAAGAAACCTGTACAATATGTGAAGAAAGGGGGCTGTAGAGGAGAAACTAAGCAAAGTTTTTAATACAGACCTATGGAAAGTTTCTTTATATCTTTCACCATGACAAGAACAAAAAAGAAATGTGCAAGTCTAGATACACTGAAGCAGGACTTCATTGAAAGTAAATAATGACATCACCATAATGCATATGCTGTTTTACACTCTTTCATCATGACTATCATTAACTTTCTGGTTGTCAGTCATTTACAGTGTTATCTCTGCCCTATACAGGTCTGGTTTAGTAACCGAAGAGCTAGATGGCGCAAACAGGCAGGAGCCAACCAACTGGCAGCATTTAACCACCTACTGCCTGGCGGGTTTCCACCGACAGGAATGCCAGCATTGCCTCCATACCAGCTCTCTGAGACGTCTTACTCTACGGCCAGCCTCTCTCAAGGTCAGGCTCATTTTCTTGCTTTGGCGCATGTACCCCTTCTAAGGGTGCGTTCACACGTACAGGATCCGCAGCAGATTTGATGCTGTGTTCAGTTACTTAGTTACACTGATATCAAATCTGCTGTGGATCCCGTACGTGTGAACGCAACCTAAGAGTAGATTCTAGATCAGACAGACCAGTTAGGTGTTATTTTCATATTGTCCCCCTCATGTATCTCTTGCCACACATCCTACATCTGTATAGATCAGTGGTCTTCAGCCTCTGTCTCTCCGGCTTTCGCCGTCGAGGCTTGATGGAGTTTGGGGAACACAAGTATAGATAAATGTACCCAATGGCATGGCAGATCAGCCCCTGGCATCACTATATTCACATTATAACATAGCATTCATGTTTCTGTACCCATAGATGGTGGCAGCACAGTCCACAGACCTCAGCCTCTCCCCCCTTCATCCATGCATCAAGGAGGTTTATCAGCTGCGACCGCAGACACTGGAGCAGCCTATGGGGCGCGACACAGCTTCTCTACCTACTCTGACAGCTTCATCAACCCTGGAGGACCCTCCAACCATATGAACCCGGTCGGAAATGGTCTCTCCCCACAGGTAAGCTGCAATAGGCTCCTGTGTCATATGACGTCTATGGCTTTTGCATTTTTTGAACAACATAAAGGACGTTCTTGTTGACTTGAATATTCATTATATGAAGTCATTAGTGAATAATATAATAGTAAGTAGGATTCTTGCTTTCACTTGTAGTTCTTTAGATACTTTTGCTCAGGTCGTACAGTGCTGAGTACAATGAGGGAGTAGCAGTACTGATCTGCACCTTGTATAAGGGCTTGTAAATTGCAGATTTCATGCTAGTATTCATCACATTTTATTATTTACATTATCCTTCTTTTAATGACTGGACACCATGAAATCCTCAGCATGGGGTGTAGATTTTGCTGTGGTTGGTCCCTTTGTGAAATCTGCAGCTTATATGCTACATGTGATGATAGAAACAGTGTATAGTCCATGGTGCTGTGTATACTGAGAGATCTATGGAGCTATGTGGGCGATGATACAATCATGTTCTTGTGTTGGTTGCAGCACAATGTCGTTCTAAGTTTGGAATATCTTGTGTATGATCCTAAATAATAGGAAAATATTGAGCACTGTGGGGAGCCCTGGGCAACTTCTAGAATGCAGGAAGGAAAAGATATTGAGCCTTGTACATATCACTGGATATGCTGGGGACTGCCGAGAGCGGGAATATTGGGCACTACAGGGAGCCTTAAATATGTTGGAGACTGCGAGGACTAGAAAATCTTAGTAAGGAGCACTAGGTATAATACTGGACGCTCCAGGAGAGGAAGGCGCTGGGCACGGTGGGGCATAAGAAACATATTGGGGACTATTGGCTGTAGTCGATGCTGAGCTCTCTAGAGGCCCTGTGATATGTCACGAACTACAGGAGAAAAGGCCACGCTTATAAACTCATTACACAACTGAAAATTACTTCTTTTTCTTAGAAAATATTCCAGCTATCCAATATCGCATTATCTTGATGTAGAATGACATGCATTTAATCTGGTGTAGTTAATTGCCATGTCTGTGTGGAGTGTCGGCCACACAGGAGAAAAGCGGGGTTAAAGCTAGGACTGCGACATCCATTGTACAATTGTGTCATACTGAGATTGCCGGCTACAGACGGCGGCCTACACGCATAAAGCAGCTTCTGGAAACTTTAAGTCCACAAATAAATTCCTTTGCAAAAAAAAATAATAATTTACAAAATTTTCAGCAAACAGATCGGCGCGGTGGCTTCTCTCAGATTTATAGAAACATGGGTTTTGTGGTAATCTGCAAACCCTTGTGATGGACAGTATCCCAGCCCACAGCGCTCACACTCCGTCATGGCACGGAGCTGGAGTGGTGACATAAAGAGCTTAATCCATTAATGTATTAGGCATGATTTCCACTAGCTGACAGCTCATGTAACACCCATTACCAGATTTTATGTTTGTCCTGCGTGTGTTAAACATCATGTAATTGTCTTCCTATAGGAGAAGGGTGTAGTCCACAAATTCTGGAACATTAGCATTACAATTCTCAAATTCTTTAAGTGGCAAATTTCACAGGGTATTTCTCTAACCTCGTGGTGCTGTAACCTGGATGGCAGCGGCGGCGGCGGTCACGTGCTACTCTCCAATGTGCTCCCCCTTTCTCCCTATCGCGCCCTGCTTCTTTTCTTTTCCAAGGCGCTGTGCTTATAATAGGCATTTAAAATGAGACTTGCTGGGCGCGGGAGGGGAACGGCAAGGGATGTTAAATACTACAAAATTAGAAAAAAAAAAACTGATGCAAATCATTGGTAAAGAGAAAATTATGTGCAATTACCCAGCGATATTGGGCAGCTCGGCCCACCCTCGACCAACAAGATCTCATTAACAAGCAGAAAATAAGATTGAAATGGTGTGTAAAAGAGCTGAAAAATGAATTTCAATGCTGCATTTGTCCACAATTACCCCCTCGTTCACACATATTTTATTGCAATTTTTTTATTCTTCTTAATCTTTCCATCCCTCAAAGCAGATTGGCGACATCCTAGCATTACAGAGGCTGAGGGAGCGAGCATTAAGGATTTTCCCTCTCTGAAAGTCAGCCCTGCTCCCTGCCGGCTGCTCTGTGTGGATAACACAGCGGCGCTCAGATGACAGGACAGAGGAACGTTACGGCTACTGACAGCGCCTGTCATTGGTCAAAGCCTCACAATAATACCTCTCCCTAATTGAAGAGGCTCTGGCTTGTCCACTTGTAGTATAGGGTGTTTTTACTTAAAAAAGCACGGCCTGCAGGACTGCAAGGGTTAAGCTCATCTTTTTGTAAAATGCCACAGTAAGGGCGAGTTCACATACAGCGCCTTCACGCATCGTCGCACTTTTATTTTCAGGCTACATTATAGATGTTACTGAAAGTCTATAGTATAATACGTCCACGGGACTGGCTTTTCTTCCAGCCATTTTTACAATGTCAGTAAACATCATAAGGCTTTGCTTTGTGCATTTATTTAATTTCTTTTTCTAAAACCCATTTTTTGTGTGTTTTCTCTTTTTTTGTGTGTGTTTTTTTCCCTATTTTTCTGTGCCATTTCCAGGTCACAAATCATGTGATTTAAGAATTTTTCAACCAAAAAAAGAAAAAAAAACAACAACAAAAAAGCCCCAAAACCAAAGAACACACACATGCTTTTTTGTAAGCAGCATTAAAAAAAATACAATGGAGGTCTATGAAAAAAATGCTATATGTTGCCCCAAAACATGGCACACCCGCAGCATGCTATAGGTGACAATTCTATGAATACAAAAAGTGCAGTTATTTTTTGTGCATTTTAGATTTCTCCACTGATTTATAGCTTACATCTAGTCACAGGTTTTTTTTCAAGAGAAATATATATATATATATATATATATATATATATATATATATATATATGTATATAAAACAACTTATCAAACCACCTGGAAAATATTAGAAAAAATACAGTATACTTCCAGAAAATGCTATATGTAATATCAGACAAAAAAAATAAAATAATTTGAAACTTCTAAAAATATGTCAAAGAAAAAGCCTGTTTGAATAGTGCTCAAGAGTTAGGAGCAGTAAATACATCTGAACTGCCCCTCCAGCCACTTCTGGGTACCAGTATTTTTATTACAGGCCTGCTATCACATTCACCATACTATATATTCACCATAATACTAAATATTCACCATAATACTATACATTCACATTCCGGCCAGTTTTCTGCAACCGCAATTCAGTGAATTGCGGCCGCAGAAAGACCTGTCAGTTCACACAATGAAGTGAGCGGCTCCGGCCGCAAGCTTCATTGTGTGCTGT
This sequence comes from Dendropsophus ebraccatus, assembly GCF_027789765.1. Taxonomy (NCBI): domain Eukaryota; kingdom Metazoa; phylum Chordata; class Amphibia; order Anura; family Hylidae; genus Dendropsophus; species Dendropsophus ebraccatus. The sequence goes on from NC_091465.1 coordinate 88,828,804, forward strand.
GTGAAGTTCTGATGCGCCCGCATCAGAACACTGCGGCTGGAAAGATCATCCGGACTGTACTTAAGTATCGGCCGGGATGATCTTTGCAGAGACTGGCCGTTCTGTGCCCCTGCTGGGTCACGGAACGGCCTGTCCTTCATGTAGTGGAAACATAGCCTAATTCTTTACATTCACCATAATACTATACATTCACCATACTACTATACATTCACCATAATACTATATTATAGCCTGGACAGTCACGATTTGTGTTTTATTAAATATCATCCTAGTCTTTGATATGATGCAGATTTGCAGCTGTGGGGCCACAAAGTCTCAATATCACTTATAGATTTCCCTTATTCTATTCAATTCTGCTAATATGAAGTCCAGTATGGTGAAAGTGATGGGCAGAGCGTGGGCTGTGTGTATGATTGTGCCATTTCTCCTATATCAGGATGTGGCATGTATCCAGCATAATACTCCACACTTCCATGACAATGAGGGATGCGGGATGCCGCCACTGGGAAGCCACCTGCTGCCGTCACTCAGGGTATTAAGAGCTGCACATTCCTTTACACATGAGAAAAACTGAAAACCTGGCTATTTTCCGAGGCTGGAGCTGGGATTTCCTGCTGTCCCCAGAGAGGGAAGAGTTCTGGCCACTTGTCATTCACTGCCGAGAGATGGAAAAATATAGAGAATTTATTGAGTTTCCTTCTAGAAAGTGTCCACTATGTTCTGATCAGTAAATCCCCATCAGTCTCATATTCTCCAGGAGCAGACAGGAGACTCCCACAGGTCATGGCTGCTCTCATACACTGCGCTGTCGGCCGTGGCTACAATACTTGCAGGACGCACCTGGACTTGCCGTAAGAGCATCGTGAACATGCGGCTTTAATGGCGGGCTGCACAGCACCACTTAGGGGATTGCATGAACAGCAATTGCCTTTAGTTGCTGGAATGAAGTGATAACACCGCAGCTCTGCCTGGAGAAACACATTCCCTTTGGCTTTCTTGCATCAGTTGGCAATAGTCCATACTCTGCAACCCAGACAGACTGCAATCTGCAGTAAGCCACAGTCTGCTAAAAACTACTACAACCATTATTAAATATATTCTGCAGCTTTGTGCCAAATGGGAAGCACATGTAAAATCAGAGCGATGCAATCTGATATGCAGAAACATGCACCATATATTGGATGGAATCATATCGGGGACAATCGCAGTAGATGACAGATGACAATATATAGTGAGACGATGAAAGAAAACAAGGCAACAACAGATCAACATTTCTGCCTCTCTGAGACTGTGAACAAAGTTCCTAAAAGAGAGAAGTATCAGTGGATTACTGTGGAGAACGTTATATAACAAGGACAATAGTATACAGGTACCACATATAACAAGGACAATAGTACACAGGTACCACATATAGGACAATAGTATACAGGTACCACATATAGGACAATAGTATACAGGTACCACATATAGGACAATAGTATACAGGTACCACATATAACAAGGACAATAGTACACAGGTACCACATATAGGACAATAGTATACAGGTACCACATATAACAAGGACAATAGTATACAGGTACCACATATAGGACAATAGTATACAGGTACCACATATAACAAGGACAATAGTATACAGGTACCACATATAGGACAATAGTATACAGGTACCACATATAACAAGGACAATAGTATACAGGTACCACATATAACAAGGACAATAGTATACAGGTACCACATATAACAAGGACAATAGTATACAGGAACCACATATAACAAGGACAATAGTATACAGGAACCACATATAACAAGGACAATAGTATACAGGTACCACATATAGGACAATAGTATACAGGTACCACATATAGGACAATAGTATACAGGTACCACATATAACAAGGACAATAGTACACAGGTACCACATATAGGACAATAGTATACAGGTACCACATATAGGACAATAGTATACAGGTACCACATATAGGACAATAGTATACAGGTACCACATATAACAAGGACAATAGTATACAGGTACCACATATAGGACAATAGTATACAGGTACCACATATAACAAGGACAATAGTATACAGGTACCACATATAACAAGGACAATAGTATACAGGTACCACATATAACAAGGACAATAGTACACAGGTACCACATATAGGACAATAGTACACAGGTACCACATATAACAAGGACAATAGTATACAGGTACCACAGATAACAAGGACAATAGTATACAGGTACCACATATAGCAAGGACAATAGTATACAGGCACCACATATAGGACAATAGTACACAGGTACCACATATAGGACAATAGTATACAGGTACCACATATAGGACAATAGTATACAGGTACCACATATAGGACAATAGTACACAGGTACCACATATAGGACAATAGTATACAGGTACCACATATAGGACAATAGTATACAGGTACCACATATAGGACAATAGTATACAGGTACCACATATAACAAGGACAATAGTATACAGGTACCACATATAGGACAATAGTACACAGGTACCACATATAGGACAATAGTACACAGGTACCACATATAGGACAATAGTACACAGGTACCACATATAGGACAATAGTATACAGGTACCACATATAACAAGGACAATAGTATACAGGTACCACATATAACAAGGACAATAGTATACAGGTACCACATATAGGACAATAGTACACAGGTACCACATATAGGACAATAGTATACAGGTACCACATATAACAAGGACAATAGTATACAGGTACCACATATAACAAGGACAATAGTATACAGGTACCACATATAGGACAATAGTATACAGGTACCACATATAACAAGGACAATAGTATACAGGTACCACATATAGGACAATAGTACACAGGTACCACATATAGGACAATAGTACACAGGTACCACATATAGGACAATAGTATACAGGTACCACATATAACAAGGACAATAGTATACAGGTACCACATATAACAAGGACAATAGTATACAGGTACCACATATAACAAGGACAATAGTACACAGGTACCACATATAGGACAATAGTACACAGGTACCACATATAACAAGGACAATAGTATACAGGTACCACAGATAACAAGGACAATAGTATACAGGTACCACATATAGCAAGGACAATAGTATACAGGTACCACATATAGGACAATAGTACACAGGTACCACATATAGGACAATAGTATACAGGTACCACATATAGGACAATAGTATACAGGTACCACATATAGGACAATAGTACACAGGTACCACATATAGGACAATAGTATACAGGTACCACATATAGGACAATAGTATACAGGTACCACATATAGGACAATAGTATACAGGTACCACATATAACAAGGACAATAGTATACAGGTACCACATATAGGACAATAGTACACAGGTACCACATATAGGACAATAGTACACAGGTACCACATATAGGACAATAGTACACAGGTACCACATATAGGACAATAGTATACAGGTACCACATATAGGACAATAGTACACAGGTACCACATATAGGACAATAGTATACAGGTACCACATATAGGACAATAGTACACAGGTACCACATATAGGACAATAGTATACAGGTACCACATATAACAAGGACAATAGTACACAGGTACCACATATAGGACAATAGTAAACAGGTACCACATATAGGACAATAGTATACAGGTACCACATATAGGACAATAGTACACAGGTACCACATATAACAAGGACAATAGTATACAGGTACCACATATAGGACAATAGTATACAGGTACCACATATAACAAGGACAATAGTATACAGGTACCACATATAACAAGGGCAATAGTATACAGGTACCACATATAGCAAGGACAATAGTATACAGGTACCACATATAACAAGGGCAATAGTATACAGGTACCACATATAGGACAATAGTATACAGGTACCACATATAACAAGGACAATAGTATACAGGTACCACATATAACAAGGGCAATAGTATACAGGTACCACATATAGGACAATAGTATACAGGTACCACATATAACAAGGACAATAGTATACAGGTACCACATATAACAAGGGCAATAGTATACAGGTACCACATATAGGACAATAGTACACAGGTTCCACATATAACAAGGACAATAGTACACAGGTACCACATATAGGACAATAGTACACAGGTACCACATATAGGACAATAGTACACAGGTACCACATATAGGACAATAGTATACAGGTACCACATATAGGACAATAGTACACAGGTACCACATATAGGACAATAGTATACAGGTACCACATATAGGACAATAGTATACAGGTACCACATATAGGACAATAGTACACAGGTACCACATATAGGACAATAGTACACAGGTACCACATATAGGACAATAGTACACAGGTACCACATATAGGACAATAGTATACAGGTACCACATATAACAAGGACAATAGTACACAGGTACCACATATAGGACAATAGTATACAGGTACCACATATAGCAAGGACAATAGTATACAGGTACCACATATAGGACAATAGTATACAGGTACCACATATAGCAAGGACAATAGTATACAGGTACCACATATAACAAGGGCAATAGTATACAGGTACCACATATAGGACAATAGTACACAGGTACCACATATAACAAGGACAATAGTACACAGGTATCACATATAGGACAATAGTATACAGGTACCACATATAGCAAGGACAATAGTATACAGGTACCACATATAACAAGGGCAATAGTATACAGGTACCACATATAACAAGGGCAATAGTATACAGGTACCACATATAACAAGGACAATAGTATACAGGTACCACATATAACAAGGGCAATAGTATACAGGTACCACATATAACAAGGGCAATAGTATACAGGTACCACATATAGGACAATAGTACACAGGTACCACATATAGGACAATAGTATACAGGTACCACATATAGCAAGGACAATAGTATACAGGTACCACATATAACAAGGGCAATAGTATACAGGTACCACATATAACAAGGGCAATAGTATACAGGTACCACATATAGGACAATAGTACACAGGTACCACATATAACAAGGACAATAGTACACAGGTATCACATATAGGACAATAGTACACAGGTACCACATATAGGACAATAGTACACAGGTACCACCGATAGGACAATAGTACACAGGTACCACATATACTAAAGGTTCAGTATATGAGACACAAGATGGCTGCGGGCGCACACAGACACAGACCTCGCTGACATAACATAAGAGCATCACTCCATACAGTTTCCACGATCACTCCATTTGGGACAATCATCACCAAAAACAGCACCTTTTTACAGAGTGATCCCGCCTCAGTTAAAGGGGTTATCCAGCGTTAGAAAAACATGGCCGCTTTCTTCCAGAGACAGCACCGCTCTTGTCTCCAGCTCAGGTGCAGTTTGCAATTAAGCTCCACTCACTTCAATAGAACACCCAAACTGGAGACAAGAGCGGTGCTGTATCTGGAAGAAAGTTTGCGGCCCCTCTGGCCTATTTTCAGATGCCAGAGGTAGGTAGGAAGCCGATAACAGGCAGAAGGGGCGAGTTATACGATTACAGTAACTTCTACTTGTGTAAACACTTTAGCCCTGCAGGAATTATATAGACAGTGTAGCCTGCGGGACCACCCTGTTGGTGCAGCATCCACTGCAGGCACTTCCACCTCTGGTGGCCACAAACAGGCCAGAGAAATTTCACGGCCATAAAATATCATGTTGATAAAAGAACACTATACTATGTCCAACTCCATCTATGTCCAACCTGAGGATGTGTCTTGGCAGTGTCTTTCTCTTTGTCCCCTAAAGCTGAACCAGCAATCCAGCAATCAAACAGCATCACCGATCTCAGCTTTCTAAACCCCTTTGAGCCCAATTGTACAATTATTGCTTAAAAGGATAAAGTTGCCCTAAATTATTAAAATGCTGTTGAAGCCGTCCATACCCATAAGATAGCTGGAAGCCAACAGCCAGCTCTCTGGATCCCACCGTACACATACACCCTTGGCCTCGCCTGGGGAGAAAGCCACTGCCGGACTCCTCTCTCCCCTCCAAACTCCTCTTTCTCCCATTTAGACCCCTCAGTCCCCTTTAAGACTTCTCCAGACCCCTCAGTTTTCCTACAGATCTTTCCAGACCCCACAGTCAGCTTTAAGACCTCATGTCCCCTTCAGTACTCCTCAGATCTCCTACTGATCTCTCCAGACTCCTCAGTTTCTTTCAGACCTCATGTCCCCCAGCGTACTTCTCAGTCCTCCTACAGACCTTGTGTCCCTCTCCGTATTCCGCAGTCCTCCTACAGACCTTGTGTCCCTGTCAGTTTTCCTCAGTTCTCCTACAGACCTTGTGTCCCTCTCCGTATTCCGCAGTCCTCCTACAGACCTTGTGTCCCTCTCCGTATTCCGCAGTCCTCCTACAGACCTTGTGTCCCTGTCAGTTTTCCTCAGTTCTCCTACAGACCTTGTGTCCCTCTCCGTACTCCTCAGTCCTCCTACAGACCTCTTCAGACCTTGTGTCCCCCTCCGTACTCCTCAGTCCTCTTACAGACCTCTTCAGACCTTGTGTACCCCTCCGTACTCCTCAGTCCTCTTACAGACCTCTTCAGACCTTGTGTACCCCTCCGTACTCCTCAGTCCTCCTACAGTCCTCTTCCGACCTTGTGTCCCCCTCCGTACTCCTCAGTCCTCCTACAGTCCTCTTCAGACCTTGTGTACCCCTCCGTACTCCTCAGTCCTCCTACAGTCCTCTTCAGACCTTGTGTCCCTCTCCGTACTCCTCAGTCCTCTTACAGTCCTCTTCAGACCTTGTGTCTCTCTCCGTACTCCTCAGTCCTCCTACGGTCCTCTTCAGACCTTGTGTCCCTCTCCGTACTCCTCAGTTCTCCGACAGACCTCTTCAGACCTTGTGTCCCTCTCCGTACTCCTCAGTCCTCTTACAGACCTCTTCAGACCTTGTGTACCCCTCCGTACTCCTCAGTCCTCCTACAGTCCTCTTCAGACCTTGTGTCCCTCTCCGTACTCCTCAGTCCTCTTACAGACCTCTTCAGACCTTGTGTCCCTCTCCGTACTCCTCAATCCTCCTACAGTCCTCTTCAGACCTTGTGTCTCCCTCCGTACTCCTCAGTCCTCTTCAGACCTTGTGTCCCTCTCCGTTTTCCTCAGTTCTCTTACAGACCTCTTCAGACCTTGTGTCCCTCTCCGTACTCCTCAGTCCTCCTCAGACCTTGTGTCCCTCTCCGTACTCCTCAGTCCTCTTCAGACCTTGTGTCCCTCTCCGTACTCCTCAGTCCTCTTACAGACCTCTTCAGACCTTGTGTCCCTCTCCGTACTCCTCAGTCCTCCTACAGTCCTCTTCAGACCTTGTGTCCCTCTCCGTACTCCTCAGTCCTCCTACAGTCCTCTTCAGACCTTGTGTCTCCCTCCGTACTCCTCAGTCCTCCTACAGTCCTCTTCAGACCTTGTGTCCCCCTCTGTACTCCTCAGTCCTCTTACAGACCTCTTCAGACCTTGTGTCCCTCTCCGTACTCCTCAGTCCTCCTACAGTCCTCTTCAGACCTTGTGTCTCCCTCCGTACTCCTCAGTCCTCCTACAGTCCTCTTCAGACCTTGTGTCCCCCTCTGTACTCCTCAGTCCTCCTTCAGACCCATTTATCAGCGAAAAATCAAAAAGTAAAATATTTCTGTTCTGCCCCCCAATATCTGCTGTGTGGGGAGACAGTCAGGGGCAATATCCACCAGGTGGTCCGTGGGTTCTTCGGACACCTATCTAATAGGTATGACCAGTGTAACATAACATTCTAAGCTGTAAACATGTCCGCTGTGCCATACACACCGCACTGCGATTTTATGGGGAATTTCTCTTTATAACCACATTGTTGTAAATCTCTACTTTACTGTTTACTTTATTGTTTTAACCCTTCAACATCCTAAGTAGTAGTAAATGAGAGCAATGTGTCAATGAAAAATGGGTTAGTGGGTCCAATAAAAAGTTTGTGAGTGTGAGCGGTGGTTGGGCCTCCTGATTCCCACTCAGCGCTCCCGTTATCTGCTCCCCTGCGCATCGCCCTGTTCCCTCCCTCCATCCCTATCACTTTCTCTCTCTAGCATTTGATGTGGAGCACAGCCTCTCTGTCGCTTGCTTCTTCTGAACTGAGGGGATCAGTAGCGTCAGCAGAGCTCGTCTCTCTCCTTTGATCCATGTCCTGAGGCCGGCTTGACAGCAAAGCAGCATGGAGACAAAACGATTCAGCCAAAGTGATTCCTGACAACTGTCTCCCAGAGATAAGGGAGCCTCTTTCTTCCTGGGATTTTTTTTTATTTAATACCTCCTCTCCGTTTCTATATGAAGGAGAGTCTCTTTAAACGCGAGGCAGCAGCCAAGACATGTTGTATGGGAATGATACACGGAAGCTGTATCTCTAAGCTCCCTGTGGCCGCCTTTTCACTAGCCTCATGGCTCAGAAGTAGCAGAAATACAGACATTTAAGGACCCGCGGTCCAACATGGCTGACTGCTGGGCGAATATGACACATGTAACTAGGAGCATATGAGGACAACCCCTAAGGGTCCTGATGCACACACATGGGGATAAGGAAGATACACAGAATTATATCACTACAAGGGAAATCCTAACTATATGTAGATTGTATATGGCACCTGACAGTCTGCTACACTTATACTCATCATTTTTAGCAACAGAATTACAGCCATAAAATTCCCAATTTACTATTCAGTTTGGTAGAATAGTATAAAAAAACTGACAATATTTGCCCATTTCTAAATACACGATTTTACGCCTCAAAAACAGTGCAAAAATACTGTGCATGAATGGCGGCACAACACAATTCCTGAATACCAAGCCAGGAACATAGAACGTAGAACACTACACCCATTTTATGTGATGAGATATGGTTCAGATATTTACACAAATTTGGTGCTGGCCATAATATGCGACATGTCAGCACAGTTAGTGTGAGAATGCTTAGTAAGGGTGCGTTCACACCTACAGGATCTGCTGCAGATTTGATGCTGTGTTCAGTTATTTAAATGAAATCTGCTGCAGAAAATCAGCTGCAGATCCTGTAGGTGTGAACGCACCATAAAGGTGGGTAACGGTTCCCATAGTGCGAGTATAATGTATGGATAGGATGGATGTATGGATGTCATGGAATGCTGCGCTGGTTGTATACAGGTAAAATACATGATCACAGCACCAGTTTGTACTGGCATACTGATGAAACCAGGCTATTTTGTATGCATAAACCATTTGTACACATGACCGCAGCAAATCTGGGTCAGTTTCACACTTAGTTCTAGCTGCACTTTGTGTAGATGTGTTCAGGTGAATGTGTATTTTTATCTATATGTGTTAGTGTCTTGGAGTATGTGTGTATGGAAGAACACTGCAAAGCCCAGCTGGGCGGAAGGTAAATAGAGGCAGGAATGACTGGTGTACAGCAGAATGGGGACATATTCATCCACTCTGAGGAAGAACTACATTATCCAGATGTGTCACAGCATCATTATCTCTCACCTGTATACTAGCAGATGTGGCCCTATACTGTACATCATTGTATATTACCTGTATACTAGCAGATGTGACCCTATACTGTACATCATTGTATATTACCTGTATACTAGCAGATGTCGCCCTATACTGTGCATCATTGTATATTACCTGTATACTAGCAATTGTGACCCTATACTGTACATCATTGTATATTACCTGTATACTAGCAGATGTCGCCCTATACTGTACATCATTGTATATTACCTGTATACTAGCAGATGTGACCCTATACTGTACATCATTGTATATTACCTGTATACTAGCAGATGTGACCCTATACTGTACATCATTGTATATTACCTGTATACTAGCAGATGTGACCCTATACTGTACATCATTGTATATTACCTGTATACTAGCAGATGTGGCCCTATACTGTACATCATTGTATATTACCTGTATACTAGCAGATGTCGCCCTATACTGTGCATCATTGTATATTACCTGTATACTAGCAGATGTCGCCCTATACTGTGCATCATTGTATATTACCTGTATACTAGCAGATGTGCCCCTATACTGTGCATCATTGTATATTACCTGTATACTAGCAGATGTGCCCTTATACTGTGCATCATTGTATATTACCTGTATACTAGCAGATGTGACCCTATACTGTACACCATTGTATATTACCTGTATACTAGCAGATGTGCCCCTATAATGTGCATCATTGTATATTACCTGTATACTAGCAGATGTCGCCCTATACTGTACATCATTGTATATTACCTGTATACTAGCAGATGTGACCCTATACTGTGCATCATTGTATATTACCTGTATACTAGCAGATGTGCCCCTATACTGTACATCATTGTATATTACCTGTATACTAGCAGATGTGCCCCTATACTGTACATCATTGTATATTAACTGTATACTAGCAGATGTGCCCCTATACTGTACATCATTGTATATAACCTGTATACTAGCAGATGTGACCCTATACTGTACATTATTGTATATTACCTGTATACTAGCAGATGTGCCCCTATACTGTGCACCATTGTATATTACCTGTATACTAGCAGATGTGACCCTATACTGTACATCATTGTATATTACCTGTATACTAGCAGATGTGCCCCTATACTGTGCACCATTGTATATTACCTGTATACTAGCAGATGTGCCCCTTTACTGTGCATCATTGTATATTACCTGTATACTAGCAGATGTGACCCTATACTGTACATCATTGTATATTACCTGTATACTAGCAGATGTGACCCTATACTGTGCATCATTGTATATTACCTGTATACTAGCAGATGTGCCCCTATACTGTGCACCATTGTATATTACCTGTATACTAGCAGATGTGCCCCTTTACTGTATACTAGCAGATGTGACCCTATACTGTGCATCATTGTATATTACCTGTATACTAGCAGATGTGACCCTATACTGTGCATCATTGTATATTACCTGTATACTAGCAGATGTGCCCCTTTACTGTATACTAGCAGATGTGACCCTATACTGTGCATCATTGTATATTACCTGTATACTAGCAGATGTGACCCTATACTGTACACCATTGTATATTACCTGTATACTAGCAGATGTGGCCCTATACTGTACATCATTGTATATTACCTGTATACTAGCAGATGTGCCCCTATACTGTACATCATTGTATATTACCTGTATACTAGCAGATGTGACCCTATACTGTGCATCATTGTATATTACCTGTATACTAGCAGATGTGCCCTTATACTGTATATCATTGTATATTACCTGTATACTAGCAGATGTGACCCTATACTGTACACCATTGTATATTACCTGTATACTAGCAGATGTCGCCCTATACTGTACATCATTGTATATTACCTGTATACTAGCAGATGTCGCCCTATACTGTACATCATTGTATATTACCTGTATACTAGCAGATGTGACCCTATACTGTACACCATTGTATATTACCTGTATACTAGCAGATGTGCCCCTATACTGTACATCATTGTATATTACCTGTATACTAGCAGATGTGACCCTATACTGTACATCATTGTATATTACCTGTATACCAGCAGATGTGCCCTTATACTGTGCATCATTGTATATTACCTGTATACTAGCAGATGTGCCCCTATACTGTGCATCATTGTATATTACCTGTATACTAGCAGATGTCGCCCTATACTGTGCATCATTGTATATTACCTGTATACTAGCAGATGTAACCCTATACTGTACATCATTGTATATTACCTGTATACTAGCAGATGTGGCCCTATACTGTGCATCATTGTATATTACCTGTATACTAGCAGATGTCGCCCTATACTGTGCATCATTGTATATTACCTGTATACTAGATGTGACCCTATACTGTGCACCATTGTATATTACCTATATACTAGCAGATGTGCCCCTATACTGTGCATCATTGTATATTACCTGTATACTAGCAGATGTGCCCCTATACTGCACATCATTGTATATTACCTGTATACTAGCAGATGTGGCCTTATACTGTACATCATTGTATATTACCTGTATACTAGATGTGACCCTATACTGTGCACCATTGTATATTACCTGTATACTAGCAGATGTGCCCCTATACTGTGCATCATTGTATATTACCTGTATACTAGCAGATGTGCCCCTATACTGTGCATCATTGTATATTACCTGTATACTAGCAGATGTGCCCCTATACTGTACATCATTGTATATTACCTGTATACTAGCAGATGTGCCCCTTTACTGTACATCATTGTATATTACCTGTATACTAGCAGATGTGACCCTATACTGTGCATCATTGTATATTACCTGTATACTAGCAGATGTGCCCCTATACTGTGCACATCTGCTCACATCTGCATCAGAGGTTCCACGGTGTAACTTAGTCCAATAAGATGCAGGATACCATGGCGTAAATCCGACCGACCCTCTTATAACCTGTGGGGTTGTTCGGGCAGTGCGTGTTTCTGACATATAGCGGATCTGGCACGCTGTCGTATTCATTGTTCCACTACTATGACAGAGCAAAGCATCGGAAATACCAAATACAAAAATGGACGCGGCCTTAGGGCCAACGTTTCCTTTTCAATATGTTTTATGTTTGTTTTTTTGCACAATATGTTTTACTTTACAATGTAAGAAACAAATCCTACTGTATGGCACGCAGCGGCGTCTGTCCGAATCCATCTGTAACCGGACAGGTGCACAGGAACAGTCTCAGTTTTCTTACTCCTTAAAGTTCTGATACTAAAGAACAAGGAGATTGAGGAAAACAGATCCTAAAAAACACAAACAAGCAAACGTCAGACTGTAATACTAAGAACGCTTCTGTCTGCTTCCTGCAGAAAGAAAAATAAAAACAAGACCCGATGCAAAGAGGTAGTGTGAACCGAGCCCTATCCCTCTACCTTCTGCAGATCCCTATTACCTGTTTGTCTCTTCTGCAGCTGATGTGAAAAACATACACAAGTAATCTCTGACTTCCTACACATAGTCACCATGGGCCTGACAACCTCTGAGAGGTGAAGGGTCATTTGGGAGCAAGTGTTTTCACTTAGTTCCAGATGCCGACGTGACAGGTGTGAGCTGGTGATAAATTCCCTGCTAGCTGCCAGCTATCCCAGCCCCGTGTGTGACAGAGGCGGCCGACAGGGACCAAGTCATCCCAGATTTCCACCAATTCCCAGGAACAAAATACAGAGTAATGCGCTATTACACAAGAGTCAGGTTCTCACACACAGAGTAAAGTCAGGGGATTCGGTTGGGAACTCGATGGCATCGTACATGAAAGGTTCAACGTATATCATATTCTAGGAACTACTTATCTGCTGGATGGTATGGTATTAATGAGAGATTGATGAATCATACAGACATATCCCATATATCACACATGCTCAGTCACTGTCCCATCCACCTAATAAGCTGAGTGATGGAGGACACACATGCTCAGTCACTGCCCCCATCCACCTAATGTGCTGGAGGACACACATGCTCAGTCACTGTCCCATCCACCTAATGTGCTGAGTGCTGGAGGACACACATGCTCAGTCACTGTCCTCATCCACCTTATGTGCTGAGAGCTGGAGGACACACATGCTCAGTCACTGTCCCATCCACCTAATGTGCTGAGTGCTGGAGGACACACATGCTCAGTCACTGTCCCCATCCACCTAATGTGCTGAGTGCTGGAGGACACACATGCTCAGTCACTGTCCCCATCCACCTAATGTGCTGAGTGCTGGAGGACACACATGCTCAGTCACTGTCCCCATCCACCTGATGTGCTGAGTGCTGGAGGACACACATGCTCAGGCACTGTCCCCATCCACCAAATGTGCTGGAGGACACACATGCTCAGTCACTGTCCCCATCCACCAAATGTGCTGGAGGACACACATGCTCAGTCACTGTCCCCATCCACCTAATGTGCTGAGTGCTGGAGGACACACATGCTCAGTCACTGTCCCCATCCACCAAATGTGCTGGAGGACACACATGCTCAGTCACTGCCCCCATCCACCTTATGTGCTGAGTGCTGGAGGACACACATGCTCAGTCACTGTCCTCATCCACCTAATGTGCTGAGACAAATAAGACAAATAAAAGCAAAAGACTAATGGTGCATTTTCCTGTAGAAGGGCTATGACAGGATTCTAGGACTTTTGGTATAAATATATATAAATGATCCGCATTATAAGACCTTGAAGCAGTGCGGTCACTTCATGATCACTTTGTAATGTGGTGAGGGGCCGGATGATGGGGAGTACTTACCTCTTTGTTCTGTTTCTTGGCAGTGAAGGGGTTTGGTCTCGCTCATCGCTAACTTGGGTTTATTAGCTGCTCCTTATCATCCGCCAGCATCTCCCATCTTCTCTTCTTGGGGTAAAATAAAGCAAATAGAGAAGTAAATAAAAGTGTTTCTTGTTGTTATCTGTGTGGGGATCAGCGCTGGGCTCAGAGGAGAGCGCGGCTGTGCAGCAGCTGATGGATTTACCCTTGTGTGTTTGTTATGTGGCAGAAGCCAGGGGCGGAATTCTGCTAATTTTCTATCTGCTTTTATCCGGCTCCTTCTCACCGGCGGCTCTCGGCTCAGATAAGGGGATTAGTTAGCAAGCTGAACAAGAAGGTGTTTGACAAGGAAGGAGCTGGAAGGAAGATATTTGTTTCCCAAATAATGGAGCCATGTTTGTATGTCAATGTACACCCAGGATCCTCTTGTTCGGAAGCTGAGGGAGCCTGCAGGTTTCGTTCCTTCTAGGAAGGTGCACAAGGCACTAGGTCAATGCCAGGCCGCAGCACTCAAAGGAACAAGTGCAAAGCCAAGAAACCATGGCATTGGGGTGACGGAGACAAAGCCTGACATACAGCTGAAGGCAACCTGTGGCTTCCCAGCTTCCCAGCTTACAAGTCCCGCTGTGGCACACAGGCCATGCCTGGACACTTCATTGAACAGATAGAGAGACATAGGGGGTTTTGTGCTCTGCAACAACAACAAAAAAGTCTTCTCCATATCGAAACTCCTGTTTAAGCCTATCCAATTATACTTAGCGGCTCTTAATCCTGACCTAAGGCTACACGTGGTGTTTGATAGCCCTGACTGTCTCAGTAGTGAGTGGATCTAGTGGATGCACATGCTGTATAGAGCAGGGTGGGAATCTCTATGTCTTATTATCAGTCCCGGGACCAGGAAAGGTTTCATCTAACTACTTCATGTTCTCATCTCCATCAAGTCTCCAAGATTGTTGCTAGAAGGTTGAGAACGGCCCCAGCTGTCTGGTATACACATATGATGGCAGGTCCTGTCACCTAATGCTTCTCATGGAGGAAGTGTAGGGCTCAGAGGCTGAGGGAAGAGCACATTTCACATGTTCTGGGGGCACCAGTAATGGGTATCCTCACATAGATGATGTGACCCTGTGTACAGTACTCCCTGCCATTCCCTGCTCCATCCCCATACTGTCTGGGCGTCCTCCCCATGATCTGGCTGCTACTTACAGGCTCAGTCAGTGCATCTCTAACCGGTCAGCTACCTAGCCCTGACGGACATCGCCTATTAGGGCTGTTCTGTGGGTTTTCCATAGAGAAGGTGTGATGAATCTTGTACATGTCTCTGCCTGACCCTTGTGTACTACAGTAACTCTCCTGTATAACATGGACCATTGACCCTGGACCCATCCTGCCTCCCAGGACTCCCTCATCTGCACTACTCCCACCTCCCAGTATCTGGCACAGAGCCGTCTGTCCTACCTGTCCTGTGCGAGGGCAGCCAAGGTCGTACATAACCTTCCTGACTATGCTGAGATAACAAGCAGGAAGATCTGCCATGTATTCGCCTTTATCAGACACCAATGAGCTATGTGTTGGTTCGGTACAGCAGAAAATCACCATGTTAATAGTAAAGCTAAAACCTTTCGGTTACTGAGAATGGTGATGCCTGCAGGTGTCACTGTTGTATTTCCTTCAGGATCTTTACTAAACTAAGAATCCACAGGTCACCCAACAAATGCAGGATTACAGGAGATCCCGGGGTCACCCAACAAATGCAGGATAACAGGAGATCCCGAGGTCACCCAACAAATGCAGGATTACAGGAGATCCCGGGGTCACCCAACAAATGCAGAAATACAGGAGATCCCAAGGTCACCCAACAAATGCAGGATTACAGGAGATCCACAGGTCACCCAACAAATGCAGGATTACAGGAGATCCCGAGATCACCCAACAAATGCAGGATTACAGGAGATCCACAGGTCACCCAACAAATGCAGGATTACAGGAGATCCACAGGTCACCCAACAAATGCAGGATTACAGGAGATCCCCAGGTCACCCAACAAATGCAGAATTACAGGAGATCCCGAGATCACCCAACAAATGCAGGATTACAGGAGATCCCGGGGTCACCCAACAAATGCAGAAATACAGGAGATCCCAAGGTCACCCAACAAATGCAGGATTACAGGAGATCCACAGGTCACCCAACAAATGCAGGATTACAGGAGATCCCGAGATCACCCAACAAATGCAGGATTACAGGAGATCCACAGGTCACCCAACAAATGCAGGATTACAGGAGATCCACAGGTCACCCAACAAATGCAGGATTACAGGAGATCCCCAGGTCACCCAACAAATGCAGGATTACAGGAGATCCCGAGGTCACCCAACAAATGCAGAATTACAGGAGATCCACAGGTCACCCAACAAATGCAGGATTACAGGAGATCCACAGGTCACCAAACAAATGCAGAAATACAGGGGATCCCGAGGTCACCCAACAAATGCAGGATTACAGGAGATCCACAGGTCACCCAACAAATGCAGGATTACAGGAGATCCCGAGATCACCCAACAAATGCAGGATTACAGGAGATCCACAGGTCACTAAACAAATGCAGGATTACAGGAGATCCACAGGTCACCCAACAAATGCAGGATTACAGGGGATCCCGAGGTCACCCAACAAATGCAGGATTACAGGGGATCCCGAGGTCACCCAACAAATGCAGGATTACAGGAGATCCCGGGGTCACCCAACAAATGCAGGATTACAGGAGATCCACAGATCATCCAACAAATGCAGAATTATAGGAGATCCACAGGTCAGCCAACAAATGCAGGATTACAGGAGATCCACAGGTCACCAAACAAATGCAGAAATACAGGAGATCCACAGGTCACCCAACAAATGCAGGATGACAGGAGATCCACAGGTCACCCAACAAATGCAGGATAACAGGAGATCCCGAGATCACCCAACAAATGCAGAATTACAGGAGATCCCGAGATCACCCAACAAATGCAGAATTACAGGAGATCCTGAGGTCACCCAACAAATGCAGAATTACAGGAGATCCCGGGGTCACCCAACAAATGCAGAATTACAGGAGATCCCGGGGTCACCCAACAAATGCAGAATTATAGGAGATCCACAGGTCACCCAACAAATGCAGAAATAAAAGAGATCCCAAAGTCACCCAACATATGCAGGATTACAGGAGATCCCGGGGTCACCCAACCGATGCAGAATTACAGGAGATCCTGAGGTCACCCAACAAATGCAGGATTACAGGAGATCCCGAGGTCACTAAACAAATGAAGGATTACAGGAGATCCCGAGGTCACCCAACCGATGCAGAATTACAGGAGATCCACAGGTCACCCAACAAATGCAGGATTACAGGAGATCCACAGGTCACCCAACAAATGCAGAATTACAGGAGATCCCGGGGTCACCCAACCAATGTAAAATTACAGGAGATCCCGAGGTCACCCAACCGATGCAGAATTACAGGAGATCCCGAGGTCACCCAACAAATGCAGGATGACAGGAGATCCACAGGTCACCCAACAAATGCAGGATTACAGGAGATCCCGAGATCACCCAACAAATGCAGAATTACAGAAGATCCCGGGGTCACCCAACAAATGCAGAATTACAGGAGATCCCGGGGTCACCCAACAAATGCAGAATTATAGGAGATCCACAGGTCACCCAACAAATGCAGAAATAAAAGAGATCCCAAAGTCACCCAACAAATGCAGGATTACAGGAGATCCCGAGGTCACTAAACAAATGAAGGATTACAGGAGATCCCGAGGTCACCCAACAGTGTAAAGTAAGGAGGTTTTATGATCCTTTAAATAACAGACTACCTGCATCAGCAGCATAGATCATAGCTAGGAGAACTTTACTGGAGTGAAGAGCAGTGAATGTGGAGCTGACAATGTCTGTGGAGTGGCCCAGCACCCACTCCACACTCTGCATTGTTATATAATAAGTTCTACACCCAGCCCTGTCACTAATGGAGCCATACGATATTATTACATACCCATAGCTGTTCTTGCATGTACTACGGCTTCTGGTAAGGGTCATGGTATGTTCGCATGGTCAGGATTCGCCATAGGTAAATCCGACTTCTACATCTAAGGCTGACACTCTGATTTATGACGTGGCTATGCTTACAGATCCACACAAGGATTAGTCCCATTGTCCTTCAATGGGGCTAATCTGTAGCTTTTCCATGTGGAATAATGAGAATCCTGCAGACTGTAAAATCCTCAGCCTGGCCCTTATGCTCCATGTGAATGAGGTATTACTGGATGCAGAATGTGAATGCAGTCTTACTGGAGAACTATGTGCGACTATGTGTGTGCGACTATTCACTATACTTTATAGAAATCATCTATAGGATGCCTCCCACTTGCTTCCGGAAACCACTCGTAATGTGGATGAAACAAGGCTCTAATTTCATCACTTATAATCCATAGAGGAAAATGGTTTCTGAGCACAAATGTGGGAACACGGCTCAATTGTGAGGATAAATTGGGGCTCGCTTACTACCATACATTTAGGATGTAGGGTGTCCGATAATCTTGGATTTTGGAATATAGCACACAGTACTAAACAAAGCCAGGCTGTGACCTTAACAAATCAGTCCTAATGGGCTCAACATGAAAGCCATGCCCTCGTGTACCCCACCAACCTACACTGCAGTCTGTCCCCGCAACAATCTGCAAGGGGCTTCAAACATACAATATATATCTAGAACACTATCTATCTATCTATCTATCTATCTAATATATATTATATATATAGAACACTGATCATACTTATTTTTATCTAGCTATCTAGAATTATATTTATCTTTATATAGCTAGAACACTGATTAGTTTAATCTATCTATCTATTTATCTATCTACATTTATCTATATATCTAGAACACTGATTATATTTATTTTTTATATATATATAGAACACTATTTATCTTTATATATATATATATATATATATATATATATATATATATATATATAAATATATATATATATATCTAGACCACTGATTATATTTTTATATATCTAGAACACTTTATATTTATCTTTATATATATCTAAAACACCATTTATAGTTATATTTATATATCTAGAACACTTTATATTTATATATATATATCTAGAACACTATTTATCTTTATTTATTTATATATATATATATATATATATATATCTCTAGACCACTGATAATATTTTTATATATCTAGAACACTTTATATTTATATATATCTAAAACACCATTTATAGTTATATTTATATATCTAGAACACTTTATATTTATATATATCTAGAACACTATTTAAGAAAAAAAATGAAGTCCTGCAGCACTCCTCTACTCCAGCACACAAAACAAGTTGGTGCCAAGCGGTCTGCACTTGAAGGACCACAAGTGCACAGTATACAAACTGTACAAACTAGAACACTATTTATATTTATCTTTATATATATCTAGAACACAATCTTTATTATCTTTATTTATATCTAGAACACAATTTTTGAAATATATTATTGCATAGCATATTTATTTATACAATTTTTATACATTATTGTATATTATATTTATCTTTATATCGAGAACACAATTTTTTTTATACATTATTGTATATTATATTTATCTTTGTATATCTAGAACACTAATTTTCTACCAGAGGAGGCAGACTCTAAGAGCAGATACAAAGGTGGCGGCTAGAAGAGGCAGGGCACAGCACACTTTAATAGGGTGGTATTACACGGAACGATTATCGTTCGAAAAATCGTTAAATCGTTCAGATTTGAACGATAATCATTTCGTGTAATAGCAGGCAACGATTAAACGACCAACGAGAAATCGTTGATCGTTTAATAGGATCCGGACCTATTTTTATCGTTTGATCGTTCGGTGGAATAAGAATTCACAGCTGAAACGTACGCAATAGCGACGTCTAAATGACCGCAAGAACGATCATAAATAACGATCATCGTTTCGTGTACTTGGGCGAACGATTTCGGGTCGTTTGCCTTAGCGGTCGTTTAGATCGTTTATTGTTGATCGTTAGTCGTCGGAAAATTGCTTGGTGTAATAGTACTTTAAGTCTTTTTGTTCCATTGGGAATAATGAGAAGTTAGAAAAGAGAAACATGCAGAACTGCTAAGTTGCTGTGGTCGCTGTTAGATTTGTGCTCCAGAATCCAGCGATCACTGGCGCTCTGGAGATAGAGCAGAATTCAGCACAATAACTCCTAATAGATTTATCCTCCAGTACTAGGGGCAGCTTACTAAATATTAGGATGAAAAGCATTCTCCGGCTGTTCTTTGTACATGCCAGCTGATCAGGTTTTAGGCGCACTAATTTAGGCTTATCTTTTGTAACAGAAAATACAGATTTATAGGGAAGAAAGAAAGAAAAGCGCAGAGTATCTTTTCTGTGAATTCGGCATCAGATAAAGGTTGTTTGGTGGAAACCTCAGTACATGCTTTGCTTTGGATAATTCTTTCCTCTTGTTTTTTTTGCTGACTTCAGCTTTTGCAGACTTCTTCCCAAAAATACTGCAAAGCAGTGAGTTGTGTGGGGCTCAGCAGTGAAGGGGTGCACGGCCGGTGTGTGGAGGAGTGGAGCATCTCTGGAGGGGCCAGCCCCATCTGGTTAGGAGAGCCAGCTCCAGCTGAGAGACACTTCACTATTTATTTACATGTAATTACAGCCAGGAGGAGCAGATATTAACACTGTCAAGAGTAATTTGCCCTGACATTTCCAGCACAGTAGCAGCTCCCTCCCTCGCTGCTGTCCATCTGACTGCACACAGCCACTACTTCTATGCCTCCTCAATGGCCAGAGCTAATATACATAGTATCAGATGAATAAATAGAGATTTGATACTAAGAATTCAGTAGATAGATATCAGACCTTGAGGAAATCCTTAGATGAACTGGAGGAAATATCCAGCAGATGCGGTTGGTAAATCTATAGTAAGGGCCTTATTACACGGGACGATTATCGTTTCAAAAATCGTTAGATCGTTTGGATTTGAACGATAATCGTTTACTGTAATAGCAGACAACGATTAAACAGCCAACGAGAAAACTTAGGTCCTTTGATAGAATTTGGACCTATTTTTATTGTTGATCGTTCACAAATCGTTCGCATGGAATAAGATGTCGTTCAGTCGTTCGCAGTAGTGATGAACGCAATAGCGACGACAAGACGACCATAAGAACGATCTTAAGTAACGGTCATCGTTCCGTGTAATTGGGTGAATGATTTCAGATTGTTCGTCATAGAGGTCGTTCGAGATCGTTTATCGGCGAAAAATTACTTTGTGTAATAGTACCCTAAGTGAATGTAAACCTGCCTGGTGTATACATATATCTATCCTAAGATAATAAGAAACACTAGACTAGATGGATAATCTATATAAAATGTACAAATAAATGTAACCTCTATAAAACACATAACCTACAGTGTTGTTAGTGTCTGGATGATGCAGGGTTTTTGGGATTATGTACAAATCCGTCACAAAAAAATTAAATCTTGTTCCATTTGCCACTTAAAGTGATAGCATGCACAATACACTAAAAAAAAAAGTTTTCACTTTAACTTTGCGGGTAGCTAAGCACAATAAGTCCCTTTTTCCTATGGGTTATTAGCCTATCTAGCCCATCTGCAGACCACCCATGATCTGGCTGACAGCACTTGACCTCACTTCTAATACGTGTGACACTTGGGTAAAATGAGTAAGATTAGGGCAGGTACAAGCTCAGCAGATTACAGGACTAGGTAGTAAGTGCAGGAGCATTTACAGTCTTATCCACACGCTATGCATAGGTTGTGCACAGATATACTGCAGATACACCCATCCATTCTGTGCTGTGTAACATACCCAGGTACAGATGGTGTCTATATACCGTATATATAGTCTAACATGCTACATATAATGGGTGGGACATCATATCAGATATCTGACAAATAATTCTAGAATATGGCTTTGTTGGTTAAAGTTTCTGTCCGATGCTTCTGATCACCAGATATAGAGGTAATCCATGTACAGGACATGTATTCTGTAGTGACGGATCTGACGCAGACAATTCTTGTAGACCTCACAATAGGGTAGATTCTACAATTTGTGTAGCTATTTGGCAAACCCATTCAGATGCATGGAAAAGTCACTGAAATTTCTGCAAAAAATCAGTCACTTAAGGGGAAGTCTGTCCGGCTTACAGCCTGGGTAACAGCTGACAAACACTGGACGGGAATACAATCTGTGACTCTGGATTAGTAAGGAAAAGTCATGTAATAGCAAGGTGACTCCATTTCTTATGCAGATGAAGAGTTAAGTGCTGTCAGATGTGACAGCTAGAAGAGTGCTGAGTGCAGCTGTATTTTTGCTGTCAAAACAATGGAAACCATGACACCCCTGGTATCTCCCTCCACTGTAAGTCAATGGGGTCTGGCAGGTGCCGTCAGGATCTGCTGCAGAGATTCTACATGTTGACTGTAAAACTGTAAGTATTTAAAGGAGAAGTGCAGCAAAAATTTTATTAAAGTATTGTATTGCCCCCCAAAATACAAATCCCCAATATACACTTATTACAGGAAATGCTTATAAAGTGCTTTTTTCCCTACACTTACTACTGCATCAAGGCTTCACTTCCCAGATAACATGGTGATGTCACTTCCTGGATAACATGGTGATGTCACTTCCTGGATAACATGGTGATGTCACTTCATGGATAACATGGTGAGGTCACTTCCTGGATAACATAGTGATGTCACTTCCTGGATAACATGGTGATGTCACTTCCTGGGTAACATGGTGATGTCACTTCCTGGATAACATGGTGATGTCACTTCATGGATAACATGGTGAGGTCACTTCCTGGATAACATAGTGATGTCACTTCCTGGATAACATGGTGATGTCACTTCCTGGATAACATGGTGATGTCATTCCCTGGATAACATAGTGATGTCACTTCCTGGGTAACATGGGGATGTCACTTCCTGGATAACATAGTGATGTCACTTCCTGGGTAACATGGGGATGTCACTTCCTGGATAACACGGTGATGTCACTTCCTGGATAACATAGTGATGTCACTTCCTGGATAACATAGTGATGTCACTTCCTGGATAACATGATGATGTCACTTCCTGGATAACATGGTGATGTCATTTCCTGGATAACATAGTGATGTCACTTCCTGGGTAACATGGGGATGTCACTTCCTGGATAACATAGTGATGTCACTTCCCGGATAACATGGTGATGTCACTTCCTGGATAACATGGTGATGTCACTTCCTGGATAACATGGTGATGTCACTTCCTGGATAACATGGTGATGTCACTTCCTGGATAACATGGTGATGTTACGACCCGACTCCCAGAGCTGTGCGGGCTGTGGCTGCTGGAGAGGATGATGGCAGGGGGACACTGAGGGACAAAGGGCACTGGAGGGACACTGAGCATCCCTCTGCCATCATCCTCTCCAGCAGCCACAGCCCGCACAGCTCTGGGAGTCGGGACATCACCATTTTATCCAGGAAGTGACATACCCATGTTATCCAGGAAGTGACATCACCATTTTATCCAGGAAGTGACCTACCCATGTTATCCAGGAAGTGACATCACCATTTTATCCAGGAAGTGACATACCCATGTTATCCAGGAAGTGACATCACCATATTATCCAGGAAGTGACATCACCATGTTATCCAGGAAGTGACATCACCATGTTATCCAGGAAGTGACATCACCATGTTATCCAGGAAGTGACATCACCATGTTATCCAGGAAGTGACATCACCAGGTTATCTGTGAAGTGAAGCCTTGATGCAGTAGTAAGTGCAGGGAAAAAAGCCCTTTATAAGCATTTCCTGTAATAAGTGTATAGTGGTGATTTGTATTATTTGTATTTGTATGTGATAAAAAAAAGTTCACCGGACTTCTCCGTTAGGACCAGTCAGTATTTTTTGGGGTGTACACACCCATGTATAAAACCCTATGAATATCTTGTTATTTACATTATTTCTTCTATATTGCTATAGAAATATACAAAATAAGATCATGTAAAGTCCTCTGCAACCATGGGGTCTTCTCTTGTATTTCTAAGCTTACTTACAGAGCTAATAGTTCCTTGTAGAATAATAGAAAAATAGATAATAGAATAAAAGATAAGTTCAAACCACGTCATATCTCAGATCTTCAAACAATTGCTTTAGTTTCCTATTGTCATGTCATTTGTCCGCATTGAGAGGTCGCCTACATTCACAGTGTTCATACTATACGTTAACGTATCCTGTTTCTATACAAGAAAATGAGGCAAAACAAGTGATAGGAGGGGAGGAATGAAGTAACCGTTCTTCCAAATTAAATTAGGGCAAATAGAGATAGATGGACAGACGGAGCAGGGGGAGAAGGAGGTTAATGGAGCTGACGCGTTTCAGCGCTGTGCAGAGCTAACGTCTTGTGAGATGTGACAGCTTGTTTTCGCGGGTGTTAATCGGCCCTCACTGTCCCCTCCTTGTCACTGCCCAGTTTCTGTCACTGCCAATCTGTATCCTAATCTGCCTCAATTAGCCCATAAGACTGTGCGCCCGCAGCTCCTCATTCCTCACACACAGATAGTCACGCTGCACTCAGCAAGCATGCAACACTTGGCTTCCACAACATGTGCACAAGAATCTCTCACACTCATCTTCATTAGGGGGAAAGTGTTCTAACCCCAAAGCATGAAGAACATACATACACATGTGCTATCATACATATACATGTCCTGTGCTATCATACATACACATGTCCTGTTCTATCATACATACACATGCCCTGTGCTATCATACATATACATGCCCTGTGCTATCATACATACACATGTCCTGTTCTATCATACATACATATGTCCTGTGCTATCATACATACACATGTCCTGTGCTATCATACATATACATGTCCTTTTCTATCATACATACACATGCCCTGTTCTATCATACATACATATGTCCTGTGCTATCATACATATACATGTCCTGTTCTATCATACATACACATGCACTGTTCTATCATACATACACATGCCCTGCTCTATCATACATATACATGTCCTGTGCTATCATACATATACATGTCCTGTGCTATCATACATATACATGTCCTGTTCTATCATACATACACATGCCCTGTTCTATCATACATACATATGTCCTGTGCTATCATACATATACATGCCTTGTTCTATCATACATATACATGTCCTGTGCTATCATACATATACATGTCCTGTTCTATCATACATACACATGTCCTGTTCTATCATACATACACATGCCCTGTTCTATCATACATACATATGTCCTGTGCTATCATACATATACATGCCTTGTTCTATCATACATATACATGTCCTGTGCTATCATACATATACATGTCCTGTTCTATCATACATACACATGCACTGTTCTATCATACATACACATGCCCTGCTCTATCATACATATACATGTCCTGTGCTATCATACATATACATGTCCTGTGCTATCATACATATACATGTCCTGTTCTATCATACATACACATGCCCTGTTCTATTATACATACATATGTCCTGTGCTATCATACATATACATGTCCTGTGCTATCATACATATACATGTCCTGTTCTATCATACATACATACACATGCCCTGTTCTATCATACATACATATGTCCTGTGCTATCATACATATACATGTCCTGTTCTATCATACATACACATGCCCTGTTCTATCATACATACATATGTCCTGTGCTATCATACATATACATGTCCTGTTCTATCATACATACACATGCCCTGTTCTATCATACATACACATGCCCTGTTCTATCATACATATACATGTCCTGTGCTATCATACATATACATGTCCTGTTCTATCATACATACACATGCCCTGTTCTATCATACATACATATGTCCTGTGCTATCATACATATACATGTCCTGTTCTATCATACATACACATGCCCTGTTCTATCATACATACACATGCCCTGTTCTATCATACATATACATGTCCTGTTCTATCATACATACATATGTCCTGTGCTATCATACATATACATGCCTTGTTCTATCATACATATACATGTCCTGTGCTATGATACATACACATGCCCTGTGCTATCATACATACACATGTCCTGTGCTATCATACATACACATGTCCTGTGCTATCATACATATACATGTCCTGTTCTATCATACATATACATATCCTGTGCTATCATACATACACATGTCCTGTGCTATCATACATATACATGTCCTGTGCTATCATACATACACATGCACTGTTCTATCATACATACACATGCCCTGCTCTATCATACATATACATGTCCTGTGCTATCATACATATACATGTCCTGTGCTATCATACATACACATGTCCTGTTCTATCATACATACACATGCCCTGTTCTATCATACATACACATGCCCTGCTCTATCATACATATACATGTCCTGTGCTATCATACATATACATGTCCTGTGCTATCATACATATACATGTCCTGTGCTATCATACATACACATGTCCTGTGCTATCATACATACACATGCCCTGCTCTATCATACATACACATGCCTTGTTCTATCATACATATACATGTCCTGTGCTATCATACATATACATGCCCTGTGCTATCATACATACACATGCCCTGTTCTATCATACATACACATGTCCTGTGCTATCATACATACACATGTCCTGTGCTATCATACATATACATGTCCTGTGCTATCATACATACACATGCACTGTTCTATCATACATACACATGCCCTGCTCTATCATACATATACATGTCCTGTGCTATCATACATATACATGTCCTGTGCTATCATACATATACATGTCCTGTTCTATCATACATACACATGCCCTGTTCTATCATACATACATATGTCCTGTGCTATCATACATACACATGCCTTGTTCTATCATACATATACATATCCTGTTCTATCATACATACACATGCCTTGTTCTATCATACATACTTATGCCTTGTTCTATCATACATATACATGCCCTGTTCTATCATACATACACATGTCCTGTTCTATCATACATACACCTGCCCTGTTCTATAATACATACACCTGCCCTGTTCTATAATACATACACATGTCCTGTTCTATCATACATACACATGCCCTGTTCTATCATACATACACATGCCCTGCTCTATCATACATACACATGCCCTGTTCTAAAATACATACACGTGCCCTGTTCTAACATACATATACATGTCCTGTTCTATCATACATACACATACCCTGTTATATCATACATACATATGCCTTGTTCTATCATACATACACATGCCCTGTTCTATCATACATAAACATGTCCTGTGCTATCATACATACATGTGTCCTGTTCTATCATACATACACATGCCCTGCTCTATCATACATACACATACCCTGTTATATCATACATACACATGCCCTGCTCTATCATACATACACATGCCTTGTTCTATCATACATATACATGCCCTGTGCTATCATACATACACATGCCGTGCCTTTATGCACAATGGACAAGCATAGAGATTTTATGAATTACAGTGGTGCCTTGGATTACGAGCATAATTGGTTCCAAGACGGCGCTTGTAATCCAAATCCACTCTTAAACTAAGGCAAAACTTCCCATAAGAAATCACTGTAATGCAGACAATTGTTTCCTCACCCCAAAAATAATGATTTTTTTTTCCGAACAACAAGTAAAACAAATAAAACAAAGATTTAGAAACAGCTAAATTTGTTATATTATAAGTTACTGTACAGTATAGCAATCAGCATGTGGTGTATAATGTATAGTAACTGTATAACCCTGATAACACAGCAGCAGCTGGATATGTGATATATAAGTTACTGTACAGTATAGCAGCATGTGGTGTATAATGTATAGTAACTATATAACCCTGATAACACTGCAGCAGCTGGATATGTGATATATAAGTTACTGTACAGTATAGCAGCATGTGGTATATAATGTATAGTAACTGTATAACCCTGATAACACAGCAGCTGGATATGTGATATATAAGTTACTGTACAGTATAGCAGCATGTGGTGTATAATGTATAGTAAGGCCGGGTTTACATATGTCCGGCGGTGCGGCGGCGTTTCCCTCCGGCGCAGGAGAAAAGCGCCGGAGGGAAACGCATCTTTGAACTGATCCCATTGTTTTCAATGGGATCGTTCAAAATGTGCGGCGGTGAACTAGTGGCCGCCGCATCGCCGGACCGTCGGTGCGTTAGGACGCATCTTGCAGCATCCTGGAGGACCGCCGCTCCGGTGATGCGGCGCCGCACCAATTCAATCGAATAGAGCGACGGATGCCTCGCCGGGCAGGACGCATGCCGTTCGGCTCTGGCATCCGGCGTTCAGGCAAATAAACACAAAATAAACATATATCTCCCCCTGTGTGCTCTCCCCCTCCCCTATAGTCCCCCCTTGGTCCCCCAGTAGTATATCACCCCGCCTGTTTCTCCTCCAGTAGTATATAGCCCCCCTGTTGCTCCCCCAGTAATATTTAGCTTCCCTGTGTGCTCTCCCCCAATTAGTATACAGCATTGCTGTGCGCTCTCCCCCAATAGTATATAGCCCCCCATGTGCGCTCTCCCCCTCCCATATAGCCCCCCTGTGCGCTCTCCCCCTCCCATATAGCCCCCCTGTGCGCTCTCCCCCTCCCATATAGCCCCCCTGTGAGTTCCCCCAATTTAGTATATAGCCCCCGTGCGCTCCCCCGCAAATCCCATTGAAAATGACAGGAAAACATACTGGGGAAAAAAATGTCAACTGATGAGCGCAACTTGTGACAACTGATGACAACTGATGGAAACTGATGGCAACTGATGGTTTTTAATGAAAAGACGGATAGAAAAACTGATCACAACTGATGCATTTTTGGCATCAGTTGTGACATCAGTTGTGGTCAGTTTTTAGGCAAAAAACGCAACTGATGCCAACTTATATATGTAAACCCAGCCTAACTGTATAACCCTGATAACACAGCAGCTGGATATGTGATATATGTTACTGTACATTATAGCAGCATGTGGTGTATAATGTATAGTAACTGTATAACCCTGATAACACAGCAGCAGCTGGATATGTGATATATAAGTTACTGTACAGTATAGCAGCATGTGGTGTATAATGTATAGTAACTGTATAACCCTGATAACACAGCAGCTGGATATGTGATATATAAGTTACTGTA
This sequence comes from Dendropsophus ebraccatus, assembly GCF_027789765.1. NCBI lineage: Eukaryota > Metazoa > Chordata > Amphibia > Anura > Hylidae > Dendropsophus > Dendropsophus ebraccatus. The sequence goes on from NC_091465.1 coordinate 88,858,515, forward strand.
CAGTATAGCAGCATGTGGTGTATAATGTATAGTAACTGTATAACCCTGATAACACAGCAGCTGGTTATGTGATATATAAGTTACTGTACAGTATAGCAGCATGTGGTGTATAATGTATAGTAACTGTATAACCCTGATAACACAGCAGCTGGATATGTGATACATAAGTTACTGTACAGTATAGCAATCAGCATGTGGTGTATAATGTATAGTAACTGTATAACCCTGATAACACAGCAGCTGGATATGTGATATATAAGTTACTGTACAATATAGCAGCATGTGGTATATAATGTATAGTAACTGTATAACCCTGTTAACACAGCAGCTGGATATGTGATATATAAGTTACTGTACAGTATAGCAGCATGTGGTATATAATGTATAGTAACTGTATAACCCTGATAACACAGCAGCTGGATATGTGATATATAAGTTACTGTACAGTATAGCAATCAGCATGTGGTATATAATGTATAGTAACTGTATAACCCTGATAACACAGCAGCTGGATATGTGATATATAAGTTACTGTACAGTATAGCAATCAGCATGTGGTATATAATGTATAGTAACTGTATAACCCCGATAACACAGCAGCTGGATATGTGATATATAAGTTACTGTACAGTATAGCAGCATGTGGTATATAATGTATAGTAACTGTATAACCCTGATAACACAGCAGCTGGATATGTGATATATAAGTTACTGTACAGTATAGCAGCATGTGGTGTATAATGTATAGTAAGTGCATAAATCTGGAAAACAGGAGCAGTTTGTAGCTACAGGATGGAGATGCAGAAGACTGCAGGGAGTATGAAGGAATGGGCACATACATGCAGCACTCTCTGTCCGGGGAGAGAGGGGTCACAGTCCTGTCCCCTGATGTAAGCCCCAGCCTGAAGTGGATCTGCTATGATTTGGAAGGTGAGGGAGACTTCCTGGGTCAGAGTACAGGGCTGTAGACCCCGCTATGCAGACCCCGCCCCTCCCCCACTTGCCCTCCCACCCAGTACAGGGAGCTCTTACACCAAAGCAATGCTTTTAAACCAAGTCACAATTTGGAAAAACTGTGAGCTCTTAAACCAAAACGCTCTCAAACCAAGTTACTTTTAAGGTACCACTGTATAAGTTTTTATGGGAAAAGGAAACAAACGTTCACTAGAGTACAATACAATTTGCTTGACTGATGCAAAACTTACAGAGACAACTATTTGGGGGGATATTACAATGTTGTGAGCCGAGAAGACACTACATTATATGGTGTCTCATACTCCACCTACAGAAGTAAGAATCGTCTATGACTCCACTATCTCCTGATAAGTCCAATAACTGGAAGGCTACCATGCCTGTCACCCAGGTTTTACCATTACTATATATATATATATACCAGTTTCAGAAGGTTTTCATTTAGTTAGTTTGCCTTTATCATAAAGGTTGAATAAAATTAGCAAGGATAAGATTTTGTGAAATGTGCTATATGAAAATCAATACACCCCAAACAGTAGCAGGATGCCCTGCATTCAGCTGAAGTCTCTATGTAGTACAGATAGCATATGACTGTGTATCTATAGGTATTAAACACTAAAGCGCGGCTCGCAGATGACTGTTCCAGAGTCTGGTTCGATCTCTGCAACCTCATTCCCCCTGATTTCATCCCACGGATCAACACCTGACACAAAGAGGCTGCTGAATAGGTGCTGTCATCTGCTGGCTGTCCTTCATTACACAAAGAGGCAGCATCTCCTCTGCTAAGTGCGGCTGGGAACATAATTACAATCCGCCATTTGCAGCGTGAAAACGCTTTAATTAAATTTATGCAGTCATTCCCTCTAAATAGTCATATCTTTCAAACAATCAGCCGGCCGCCTCTTCCACAGCCCCCCTCCCTCTTCAATCTCCTCTCCTTCCTCTCCGCTTCTTCTTTATACTATTTTCCCTATTTTTCTGCTCAGTTTCTTATTGCTTCTTAACTTTCAATCTCTCAGCAGAAGTTACATTGCTACACTGACACATTCAGTACCTTGTCAAAACCGTATATTATGTCCGCCACCGTCATCCACAAAAGATTTGTCCGTTGTGCATCTGTATTCCGTATTCCGTATTTTTTGCTTTTCATTTTTTTCTGCCAGAAAAGGGAAATTAAGGTAATTTTTGTGGATGTTAATTTTTTTGGGATTACATATTCTTCTATAGACTCCTATGACTGAATGTGTGGCGCAATTACGGCCCGTACTATGGCTTTTCCGTACATGTGCACCCATAAGACTACGGAGAGTGTGAACTGTCCAATAGAAATCAAAGGGCCCTAATCCTATATCCTTTCCTTATTACACATATACATACAGAAAACCCTGGAAATGATCAAACACCATTTATCAGAGTTACAAACACGTCTCAACTACAGCGGAGAAACCAGGAGTTACAGCAACTATTTTAGAGAGTCTGAATCATTTTATGATTATAAAGATTTTATCTGATGGATCCACAAGTTTTTGGTTACTATACTAACTGGCAGAGCGGCCGATCATCTATAGCTACTAAAGGAACTGGATGCAGAAGAGATCCGCTATGTATCCCATGAATGACGCTGCTGGATGTATCTGAACAGGTCCTCACTCCGCTGCCCCTTTTACTTCTAGTTATGTCCCACAGGACTCCATCAGCTCAAAGTTGAAAACATCAACTTTTCTCTGAACAAATTTACCATTTTTATGGTTTATGTTTAAGCGGCAAACGTTTTCCTTTCAGGTGTGATACTGTTATCTACAAACATGGCCAAAACTCACAAAACTCTGCACAGCTTAGATACACTGAGAATTGTCTACATCAGGAAATATACAGTGCATTCAAGTGAATGATGGTTGACCTTATAGAGATCAGCCAAACACCACAGAGACCTCCACAGGTTTATCAACATCAGTCAATCTAGGTCCCTGAGGTCGACCATCGTTCTCTGGAATGCACTTACTAGGCATTGCCCATGTTAGCCAAAAGCCTACTCCGCAAATACCCCGAAACAGCGGTCTGTGGATGGATACCTGGCTGAGGGGGTTTCCTTGACTGGAGCTAACATATGGGTTAACAAAGAATATAGAAACAACAGTAATAACATTCGGTATATTATATAGATATAAAATTTTATGGGGATTTGCTGCTGCTCTGGACAGTTCCTGACTTGGACAGATGTGGCAGCAGAGAGCACTATGTCGCACTGGAAAGAAAACACCACTTCCTGCAGGGTATACAGCAGCTGATAGGTACTGGAAAACTGGAGATTTTTTAACAGAAGTAAATTTCAAATCTCTGGCACCTGCTGGGACCAGTTGATTTGAAAGAATTTTTTTTAGTGACCAACCCCTATATGGTAGAGGGGAAAAGTCATGTGAACCCAGCCTTAGCTGCTGTTTAGGATGGAGTTTAGACTTTTTACTGTTATTTGTGACATTTCTTTTCTTTCTGCTTTACATAATAAAGTGACAGCGCCCCCCCCCCCCCCCAGAGCAAAACTAGTCAGAGAAAACTAAAGAGTCCTTTGATATATTCGGCCGATACTACTGAAAATAAAAACAGACTTTTAGGAAGTTATGCATTATATAATGCGATAAGTAATCCTGGCAAATCGAAGCTTAGGACTAGTGAATCCAGGAGAGCAAGAGGAAAAGGTCACTATCTTCTAAAAACAAATCTCCTCCTTATCTCCAGCTACTCTCTGTCCTCCGATATTTTATCTGGCCTGACCTCCTTGTCATGTAGATCAGGCCCAGGGAGCTGGGCTAAGCTTGGCTAACAGATAGAGGTCTGTGATTGATCAGAGACAGTGTAGTGCAGAGACTGAGCAGGAGAAAGAGCGCCCTGGGCTGGGATGTGTCATTCCCACAACTCTTTGTATTCTGCCTCTTTCACGTTTATCGAACCTTCCACCAGAAAGAGGAGGGGGCACTGGTGGGGTAGCTCAAAAGATCTCAGGAAATCTTGTTTTGAAGCAATAAGTCAGTGTGAACTCTCCATTACTAAAACCCTGGGGGAAATAATAGGAGGGGAGGGGGGCTACCTGCTCAGCCACAAGAGGGTGACAGAAAGGTGAGGTTTGGCAACTGGTTTATTTCCTACTTTATTCAGTCTCCCTTGGTTCCTATATAATAGAAATCACACTTTATTTATCCCTTATAATCCCCCAAACTTGTCGATACGTGTTGGAATACACATATAAACCTTCAAGGTGACAATATATTGGGCAACATATAATATATATATTTTTTTTTAATAATAAATATGTATTTTCATTCAATCTAGGAAATAGTAACAATCTCTTTAATAAAGTGAAAGCTAAAGTATCCGGAGGAACCTGGGGCATGTGTAACGCTACACCGTCTCACCCCTATAGGTTGTCATTTATTATGTACGTATCAGCTGTGTAACGGAGAATTAGAATGCCCTTGGAGGGTGCAAGAAAGTCTTATTTTCTGTAAAGTTGCTGTTTAATCTCCTAATATCCTTGCATGCTGCAGATACTATATCCACAGAGATAATATAAGGTTCCTGTCTGCATTGTATACGAGGGACAGTCTTTCATCCCTATCTTCCACTTTCATGTAGTTTTCTCTGCAGCTCAATTTCCCTTCCTCCTGCGGCCCAAGAACTTGGAGGAGCTGATGGTCTCGAGATGGGGGATCCTAATTGCACTTGAGCGTCTAAAGCTGACTTGGTTTATCATAAAGGGTGCAGATTTCCCTGGCTGGAGCCTCCGCGGACACAGACCCTCAGGCCCAGCTCAGAAATAGAGGGAATTAATTACATTTTTTTTTAACTCCTCTTCTTTTAAAGTATGGATAGGATGATGAAACCTCCCGAGGGCAAAAATGTCTGCCGAGGGAAGAAAGAGTGAATGTGAGGAGAGATATAGAGGAAGGGGCAGTAAAAGGACATATCTCCGCGTCAGAGAGAACACATCTCTGACTACTAACCGAGTGACCTATGGGCGAGGTTGAGAACGGCTTCTCTGTTTAGTGGCGGACAAGGGTTACACAGTTACCCCGCTGCTGTCCTGGTATGTGGTCATTGTATCTTCTGCTTGAAACACAAGACCAGGGGCACCTATGCTGCAGCCATGTATCACTAACCCTAATTCATAGGCATTAGATATTGAACATTTTCCATCTTAGACTTGAAGCGATGGGCAGCACACTTAACTCTTCCCCTGCAAAGCATTCCATGCAGTCAGCCATAGAAAGGTTAATCTAAATGGAGTGTGACTGATTTGGGGCAGCAGTGCAGAGAGAGAGGAAAGGGGTGACAGAAGGAGTAGGGGAGGGCAAGAAGGCTGCCACTCCGGCTGACTGACAGGCTCCTGATATCCCTGCAGATAAAGCCTTACAGATGTCGCCTTGCAATTGATTTCTGGTTAGTGATGGTAATATACTAAGAAGTAATACATTATTGAGGCGAAGTGATGGGGGAGTAAAGCCCCCCCTGTACTGCAGGGGATTATACTGCCCCTTCCTCAAGCCCTTAGCTTCAAACACTTCTAGAAATCACATTAACCTGTTTCCAGGGGAGAAGCCATCTCCTCCTCTCCCCTGCCTGTGCCGGAACTGCTAAACAAGTTTTAGGCAAAGTGTAGGGGGTAGGAAAAAAAGGTCACTATGGAGGATAGCAAGGTACAGGGGTCAGAGGTCAATGTTCAAGGCCAGCCACTGCCAGGACTGAGGGCCCTGATCACAAGAGCTTACAATCTATGAGGATACAGAAGCACAGGGATGAGGGCCCTGATCACAAGAGCTTACAATCTATGATAATACAGGAGGGCGAGGATGAGGGCCCTGATCACAAGAGCTTACAATCTATGATAATACAGGAGGGCGAGGATGAGGGCCCTGATCACAAGAGCTTACAATCTATGAGGATACAGAAGGACAGGGATGAGGGCCCTGATCACAAGAGCTTACAATCTATGATAATACAGGAGGGCGAGGAGGGAAAGCCCTGATCACAAGAGCTTACAATCTATGAGGATACAGAAGGACAGGGATGAGGGCCCTGATCACAAGAGCTTACAATCTATGATAATACAGGAGGGCGAGGATGAGGGCCCTGATCACAAGAGCTTACAATCTATGAGGATACAGGAGGGCGAGGAGTGAGGACCCTGATCACAAGAGCTTACAATCTATGATAATACAGGAGGGCGAGGATGAGGGCCCTGATCACAAGAGCTTACAATCTATGAGGATACAGTAGGACGAGGATGAGGGCCCTGATCACAAGAGCTTACAATCTATGAGGATACAGAAGGACAGGGATGAGGGCCCTGATCACAAGAGCTTACAATCTATGATAATACAGGAGGGCGAGGATGAGGGCCCTGATCACAAGAGCTTACAATCTATGAGGATACAGAAGGACAGGGATGAGGGCCCTGATCACAAGAGCTTACAATCTATGATAATACAGGAGGGCGAGGAGGGAAAGCCCTGATCACAAGAGCTTACAATCTATGATAATACAGGAGGGCGAGGAGTGAGGACCCTGATCACAATAGCTTACAATCTATGAGGATACAGGAGGGCGAGGATGAGGGCCCTGATCACAAGAGCTTACAATCTATGAGGATACAGTAGGACGAGGATGAGGGCCCTGATCACAAGAGCTTACAATCTATGAGGATACAGAAGGACAGGGATGAGGGCCCTGATCACAAGAGCTTACAATCTATGAGGATACAGGAGGGCGAGGAGTGAGGGCCCTGATCACAAGAGCTTACAATCTATGATAATACAGGAGGGCGAGGAGGAAAAGCCCTGATCACAAGAGCTTACAATCTATGATAATACAGGAGGGTGAGGAGGGAAAACCCTGATCACAAGAGCTTACAATCTATGACAATACAGGAGGGCGAGGAGGGAAAGCCCTGATCACAAGAGCTTACAATCTATGATAATACAGGAGGACAGGGATGAGGGCCCTGATCACAAGAGCTTACAATCTATGAGGATACAGGAGGACGAGGAGTGAGGACCCTGATCACAAGAGCTTACAATCTATGAGGATACAGAAGGACAGGGATGAGGGCCCTGATCACAAGAGCTTACAATCTATGATAATACAGGAGGGCGAGGAGGGAAAGCCCTGATCACAAGAGCTTACAATCTATGAGGATACAGAAGGACGAGGATGAGGGCCCTGATCACAAGAGCTTACAATCTATGATAATACAGTAGGACAGGGATGAGGGCCCTGATCACAAGAGCTCACAATCTATGAGGAAATGTGGGTTGACTGAATGACCAAGTAAATCTGTCAGATGTAATTCAGGTTCGGCACTGCTGACACTGTTGGATGCTGTTAGGACAAGGACACACATGGTACCTTATATCTATTCGTGCTTCCAGAATGTAAAAAAAAAGGCCTATATTCTCCAGTGTAAAGTGTCAGAGAGGTGTTCCTGAGCTCCAAACCTTCTCAGGGCTGCCTCCTACTCCCCCTCCAATCCCTTACCCTGTTAGGAGCTCGGACTCCTGACTGTCCGTCAGGCAGGTTGGGGGGGGGGGGGGGGGGGGGGGTTAGTTAGTAAATATGAAGCCTGCAGCAGATGAGGGGCTCGGGAACGCCTGTCTGACACTTCACACTGGAGAAGAGAAGCATTTTTGTAAGTGGAAGCACAGCTGGCTGAATGAAAGGTACCATTTTCTCCTGACCCAAGGGCATCTAGCAGTGTCAGCAGCACATGGACTATATCTGACAGATTCACATTAAGGGGAGTAGGTGTATGCTAGCAGAAAACAAGAAAGAATATGGCCATACAAATAGACCCCTCACTATATGTTTGAAGTCTGTTACCGTGGACACTTACAGGTTTGCATAGAAGCTGGATGAACAAAATGAGTTTTTTAACCAACGGTGCCAATGCACTTCATATTAACATTGTAGGGTACACGGGGCCCCTGACTCTCCATCTACAGTTCATGTCAGTGTGGGAAGGGTCGTGCATGCTGGATAATAATAGCCTGACCCTTTTGTTCTGTCTAGCTGTGGTTTACCCCACCACCACCACCTTCCTCATAGGAAATGCACAAACTTTCAGCTGAGTTGAACATTCATTCTGCAGACAGTTATTGGAGGTGGAAGTCCAGTGAAAATTTTTATTAAAGTATTGAGTAGCCCCCCAAAAGTTATACAAATCCACAATATACACTTATTTTGGGAAATGCTCATAAAGTGCTTTTTTCCCTGCACTTACTACTGCATCAAGACTTCACTTCCTGGATAACATGGTGATGTCACTTCCTGGATAACATGGTGATGTCACTTCCTGGATAACATGGTGATGTCACTTCCTGGATAACATGGTGATGTCACTTTCTGGATAACATGGTGATGTCTCTTCCTGGGTAACATAGTGATGTCACTTCCTGGATAACATGGTGATATCACTTCCTGGATAACATGGTGATGTCACTTCCAGAATAACATGGTGATGTCACTTCCAGAATAACATGGTGATGTCACTTCCTGGATAACATGGTGATGTCACTTCCTGGATAACATGGTGATGTCACTTCCTGGATAACATGGTGATGCCCCGAATCCCAGAGCTGTGTGGGGCTGTGGCTGCTGGAGAGGATGATGGCAGGGGGACACTGAGGGACACAGGGCACTGGAGGGACACTGAGCATCCCCCTGCCATCATCCTCTCCAGCAGCCACAGGCCGCACAGCTCTGGGAGCCAGGGCATCACCATGTTATCCAGGAAGTGACATCACCATGTTATCCAGGAAGTGACATCACCATGTTATCCAGGTAATGAAGCCTTGATGCAGTAATAAGTGCAGGGAAAAAAGCACTTTATAAGCATTTCCCGTAATAAGTGTATATTGGGGATCTGTAAAATAATACTTTATTAAAAATTTTCACCGGACTTCTTTAAAAGGCTAAGAAGGTGATTCGTCCTTTTAATTCCATTAGAAAAAACTCTTCTCAAGGCATTATAATACAAAGCATTGTCACTTCTACCACCATTAACCCTCCTAGCCTGAGGATAAAGGTGTCCGCTTTCTTCTCTTCTCCGGAGATCTCTGGCATCTTAATGGGTTTCATTTCATTTACACTTGACAATATTTTTTACAGAACTAAATCAGAATGTTAAAGGAGTAGTGCAGCGCTAAACATTTATTCACAAAATAACACACATTACAAAGTTATACAACTTTGTAATGTATGTTATGTATGTGAATGGCCCCCTTCTTCGTGTTCCCCCCCCACCCCGGAAGTGTGGTGCATTATATTCACCGCATTTGTGTCGACCGCCGGCCGCCATCTTGTGACAATGACGTCATCTTCGGGAGGCCGGCCGAACCGCTCCAGCCCTCCCTCTGCTGCGTCATCAGTTGCTCAGCCACGATTGGCTGAGCACAGTTATGTTCAGCCAATCACGGCTGAGCAGCTGATGACGCGGCAGAGGGGGGCCGGCATGAGGGAGGGCTGGAGCGGTTCGGCCGGCCTCCCGAAGATGTCGTCATTGTCACAAGATGGCGGCCTGGGGTCGACACGAATGCGGTGAGTATAATACACCACACTTCCGGGGTGGTGGGACACGGGGAAGGGGGCCATTCACATACATAACATTAATTACAAAGTTGTATAACTTGTAAAGTGTGTTATTTTGTGAATTAATGTTTAGCGCCGCACTACCCCTTTAATGGAAGTGATGAGGAAGCTGCATAATAATTCTGCTTGTCTTGTATTTGGCTGCCGCTATGTAAAGCAGGGTTGATGGTTAATTTCTGCTGTTATTGTTACAGGTTATGAGCATCCTCAGCAGTCCCGGCGGAGTGGCCCCACAGTCCCAGTCAGAATTCTCAATTTCTCCCCTGCACAGTGGGTTGGAAACCAGCAACTCTCTCTCAGCTAGTTGCAGCCAACGCAGTGACTCCATCAAATCTGTGGACAGCCTCCCTACATCGCAGTCTTACTGTGCGCCAACTTACAGCACCACAGGTTATAGCATGGATCCAGTAGCAAGTTACCAGTATGGGCAGTATGGACAAAGTAAGTGTCAATCATCTTCTATGGTTATCAGAAATCACGATGACTGAAGCATCTTCTGTGTATTTAATCTAATTCCCCACTTGTAGCACAGTTTAAGAGGCACGTTCACACCTACGTAATCGGCTGTAAATTTTATGCTGCCGATTTCATCAATATAAATAAAAAGCAGAAATCGGCAGCAGAAAATTCACAGCATGAAAACTGCAACAAATTAAGTAAATGTGAATATATCCTTTAGGGGATAGCCCAGATAATTCTTTTTTTTTAATACACTGCTTTAATAAAAGGTATATTACTTAGTAATGTATATATTCATTTAAATAAATGTAGATTTTATTATTAACAGTAATATAATGAGCCTCCCTGCTGCCAGAGAGGGAACCTCGAGCTGCAAACCCTAGATAGCCCTGCAGTCCCCAACACAAACCCTGGGGGCAGCAGAGGACCGTGTCACCAAGTTCTTACATAAACAAAAAGTTATACATTTATAGAAAAATGCAATAAAGCAATGTATTAAAAAATACTCTGTGGAGTGCCCCTTTAAAAGAACCAATCAGGTCATTGTTTTTGAACCTCAAAATGCCACCATGCCTTATTACATGAACTGAGAATCTGATGGCTGTATGTAAATCTGATCCAGACAAATCCCACAAATAACATATAAAGCATGCACAATACAGAAGTGAAGGCCAGAAGAGTATGCCTGGTTTCACTGCGCATGCCCAGGGAGTACAAGGCATTATTCCTGTGTGGAAGTTTTGTAAGTTGCTGGTAGTGAAGAAGAGAAACTGGAGGGGTGAAGCCTGGACAAGCTATGAGATGACCCCTAACAATGCCATTGCTTCTCTAAGTGTCAGGGCTGCACCATACTGTGTGATATCAGTGCACTCTTTATATATAACAGCCAGTACCAAACAGTGCAGAAGGTTTCAACAATGTAAGGGCCTATTGCCGCTCATGCCTAAATGTAAACCATGTGTTTCAGCCGCCTCTGCTCCTGCGCTGACCCCGACCTTTCTCCCACCTCATGCATGTTAGGGGCACACCTGCAATTAATAGTAAGAATCTATTCCAACCCCAGCCTCAGGCATAGCGTCTCTGCTATGCTTTCATTTGGGAGACCATAGACAAGTGCTGATACAAAAGGATATAATGATCAATGCTACTCAGAATGTGTCTAATAGCCTAATGAAGTCTTCATGGACATATACACTTCTAATACATTAAGGGCAAAGACAAATGTAAAGCACTGACTTTAGAATTATGGGAACATGTAGAGGTATACTATTACGGTACAAACACACACAGCGTATACGCAGCAGATCTGCAGCAGATTTGATGGTGCAGATTTGATGCTGTGTTCCGTTATTTAGATCTAATCTGCTGCGTATTTGTTGCGTATTTGCTGCGTATCGCAGCAGTAAATACGCTGCGTATACGGTGTGTGTGTGTTTATACCCTAATGAAGTATACATATATCCAGAAGTATTCTTCTTCACTAGATCCATTGACATTATTGGGCAGTTGGCACAGACAGGTCTATCTCTGATGCCCACACTGATAGGACACAGAAGCGTGAAAGGAAACCTAATGGATATGACAACTCTAATAAGCGTCCTGTCTGGACGAGTTCTCCCCTAGGGATACAGCTGACACACCACTCACCACTCAGATTTCTTTACTTATTGGCAGTAACTTCTAAATCGGTATTAATTTAATTTGAAATGTTAACAGGGATGGAGAGCTTTGTATTGTATGGCATCTGAGAGACTAGGCAACATACATTTATGTAATGGGTCGGCTAAAGAGAGAGAAATATTAAAAAGAAGTTGTGTCCAAAACGTCATGAAAAAAATTACTATGGGGCAGATACAATAAAGACATTTTGCAGGCCGGTCAAAGATATATAAATATACTAAGAGATAAATCTGTCCCATCTGGGGGTGGTCAGTGCACGAAAACTGAAATATACACCAAGTACAATTATATGAACTATATTGGACCACTAAAGGCCACCCCCCTCACACTTCACTCCCCCACTGGTCATGTGAGAGATGCAAAAATTAACCTGCAACATTTTTGTTTAAAACGAGGACAATAAGGTGTACCCTCCTCATGTGTCTGACAAGTGGCTAGGCCCCATGCACACTTCCTGCCTCCCAAAAGACTTCTTGATCAGTATTTTGGGAGTGTAAAAACTGACATGGACATGTACATGGGGCCTTAGTCTTACAGGCCTACAACCAGTGGAAGGTAAATCATACCTGGAGGACTCCGGCCTCTCCAATACGATGCTAAGATGGCCACTTTACATTCCACAAGCCTTTTTTTTATTAAATTATTCAGTGAAAAGTCACTTTTGGTTGGAATTTTGAATGAAATGAATATTCTGCATACTCAGTGTCCAAGAGTCTACCTTACAAGTGTTTGGGTCCTATAAATGGGACTGTAACACTCCACTAACCACTTGTGGATTTGTTTTCCAGCTGCTGTTGATTACTTGGCTAAGAACGTCAGCCTGTCCACTCAGCGCCGCATGAAGCTTGGAGAACACTCTGCTGTCTTGGGCCTTTTACCTGTAGAAACCGGACAAGCATACTGAATAGCGTACCCACCAGTAAATGGTACAAGCACCAGTGCCACCATTCAGCATACATTTGTGCCCATCCTCCCTCATCTACTGAGACACTGTACCAGAAGCGATTGTCTGCAACAAGACAGTATTGCAATAACATCAGCAGATGTCCACACAATGTTTCAGAAGCTTCCGGTTGATGATAAAATACCCGCAATATAATCCAGACTTCTTATACAATTGATCGTCCAGGCAAATGATTCAAGAAGCAATCCGCTTACAAACGACCAACTGTTGGGCTAAGAAACCAAGGCCTAAATAAGGCTAATCTGCCACAATACTTTGACCGGATGTGGAACAACTGAAGTTAGCGGAAGCTTTTGTTTTCCCATCCACCCACATTTCATTCCATGTTTTACAATGCGCTTGAAGGAAGCTCCCACAGGCACTCCATAATGGAGAATGGTGGAGCATAGACCAACAAGATACCAATAACTATAAAGGAGTCCATTCAAGTGAACGTATACGTACAAGTACTCCAGAGAAAGGGTTTAGTCATTGAGGAAATGATCGCTCTTTTCATTGACTTCTACTTTCAGCAGTTTTGTATTAATCAGGAAAGTGCAATGCAATGGCGTGAAAATGCAAGAGCTGCAACCGGTCCAAGATTTACACAAAACAAATCAAAATAATAAAAGGTACCAAGGATATATATTCCATGATAGAGAAACGATGACAGACCCGCTTCATGTCCCATACACGCTTGACACATGAACCATTTGGAGGGATTCAAACAACATACAGAAAAGCTGTGCCAAGAACAAGGCACAACGCTATGTAAAAAATATCGGCACTTCGGCAATAACATAACAATCACACACGGGACACAATCAGACCGCACACGGGACACAATCAGACCGCACACGGGACACAATCAGGCCGCACACGGGACACAATCAGGCCGCACACGGGACACAATCAGGCCGCACACGGGACACAATCAGGCTGCACATGGGACACAATCACTGCGGCACACGGGACACAATCAGACCGCACACGGGACACAATCAGGCCGCACACGGGACACAATCAGACCGCACACGGGACACAATCAGACCGCACACGGGACACAATCAGACCGCACACGGGACACAATCAGACCGCACACGGGACACAATCAGACCTCACATGGGACACAATCAGACCGCACACGGGACACAATCAGACCGCACACGGGACACAATCAGACCGCACACGGGACACAATCAGGCTGCACATAGGACACAATCAGACCGCACATAGGACACAATCACTGCCGCACATGGGACACAATCACTGCCGCACATGGGACACAATCACTGCCGCACATAGGACACAATCAGACCGCACATAGGACACAATCACTGCCGCACACGGGACACAATCACTGCCGCACATAGGACACAATCACTGCTGCACATAGGACACAATCAGGCCGCACATGGGACACAATCACTGCCGCACATGGGACACAATCACTGCCGCACATGGGACACAATCACTGCCGCACATAGGACACATCACTGCCGCACATAGGACACAATCACTGCCGCACATAGGACACAATCACTGCCGCACATAGGACACAATCAGGCCTAAAGAGTCAGGACATTTTCCTCACATTCCAAGTTGATATATTATAACGCAAAGCTATCTCCTAGGACCACTGTCCATTGATGACAGGGATCTCCCACATGTCCGGTGTCTGGCAGGGTAACACAATGACTGAGGACCAGAAGACTGCTATTCCACACAACCATTGTTGAAAAGACCACAAAAGACTTTCGAGACCCATTTTAGCTATTAGATCTGTACATAGTATAGTTAACCCAACCCTGAGCGGTCCAACGCTGAAGCTCATTCCTGTGAATACTTTCACAACAAAAGATGTATAGTAAGGTTGATGTATATGAAATATGTGATGTCTTCAAAAGCATTTATATATTATGTTTCAAGAGAAAACTATTGATTTGGGGACCGGTGGTGAATAAAGGGGAGCAAAGGGCATGTTGTTTTTTTTCTCCAAGCACTCGGCATAGTAACATTTTCTGTACAAAAGACTTTCTCCTATGCTATAAGACAATATGCTCCGATAGAGGATCCATAACTGAGGAAAAGAAGAAGACAATAGAAAAAGAGACATTCCATGTGGAGTCCTAAGTATAAGAAATGGAGCTGTTGTCGCCTGCACATACGGACACTTGACATTCTTTTTTTTTTATATATATATTTCTATAAAATGAACATTTGAGGGATGCAGCTCGGTATTACAGGGACTGTGTTTCATGGTTGCAGTATCCCACCTAAAAATGTATATTAATTGCTTCTAACCCTTTAGTCTAATGCCGCCAACCAGGACCCTCTTATATAGCACTAGTAGGCATTCCATAATAACTGACTGCCACCTCTGTGTCTGATTTCATGTCACTCCAAGTGTGCGCGTGTACATATATATGTGTATATATATATGTGCATACATATATATATAATCCCACTATAATTTATTCAGCTATATTAAGTCGTAGATTAGAAAGATAAACTTGTACTTGTTTTACCCTCATTGCTATTGACAGGTGTCTGCAAGCTACAGATAACCTCTCTGGCAGTGACAGGGTTAACTACCTGCGCCTGTGTGTGGTTTTTGTGTACCTCAGGCATTGCTGTTATGCATTAAAGAAGATGAAGCCTACACTCTCTCTTTTGTGTTTTATTTATTATGCAGTAACATTTTTAGGCCGGGTTCACACTACGTAAAAAACACGTCCGTAATTCATGACAACGGCCGTATTTGCGCAAACAACGGCCGTTGTTATGAATTACAGCCACGTTTTTTACGTAGTGTGAACATAGCCTTACTCTGTAAATCTCCAGTGTTCTCATAGACAGATTTAGGCCATGTTCACACAGCATAAGTATTAATCACGGCCGTTTTGGCCGATCTGCAACACGGCCATGATTAATACTTAAGTTATATTGTGCTGCAGTTGAGGGAATCCCGGCAGGAGCGTATACACATAGGGGGACATTTACGAAGCGTAAGCCAGGGAGAAGGTGCAGATTCGCCCCTTCTACCTGGTATACGCCTCCCGTACGCTTTGCTCGCCCAATGGGTGGGCTTGGGGGGGGGGGGGCGTGACCTGCACCTCATTTATCATGATTCACGTCTGCTTGCAGGTGTAAATCATGATCCGAATCTACACCTGCTGGGAGCTGATGTAGACTTAGTACGCGGGATGCAGGTTTGAGCGCCTGGCCGGACAGATTCACTAAGAGGCGTGCGCCTCTTAGTGAATCCTGTCGGGGAAAAGGGGGTGGGGCCCTATATAAATCTTCATAATCCACCCCCCCACCATAGTATCTATATACATACACATAGTATACGCTCTGGATCGCTAGCTGCCATGCAAAAAACTGACATGTCAGTTTTCTGTGGCCGCTATTCATTGAATACCGCAGAGAACCTGTCAGTTCACACAATGGAGTGTGCAGCTCCGGCTGCACGCTCCATTGTGTGCAGCGGGGAATTCTGATGTGGGAACACACTGATGCGCCCGCATCCGGATTCATTAGTAGTGAAGATCATCCTACTGGTACTGCAGTACTAGCCGGCATGATCTTCTCTAACACCGGCCATTCTGTGATCCGGCTGGGTCAATGAACGGCCAGTGTTATACGTAATGTGAACATGGCCTTAACAGGTAAGCTTGAGCCAACTTACTGAATGGTAGGAAAGTTTCTGAGGAGGGTATTGTTAGGAAAATATTTAAAATATATATCATAAAGGGTTAATTTAAGGGTTGATTTAATATGTATTATTGATCCATTTATGTACAGTGTAAGAATAGCAGTGTGCCAGGGAGAAGGACACAGTAAGGTATGTGAAGGAGTCTTCTTGGCTAAATAAAGATTTAGGGTCTGCTGAGTTGACTCCTGAGTAAGCAAGCTCTATCTCTGTATTGTACCATATGTTGTAAAAAAAAGTCAGCTCCTTGTCTCAGCTGTTATAAAAGCTAAGCCCATTGTGTCTTCCTCAGACCTCACTCTAGATGCTGTCTGTGTGAGCTCTCCCGGCTAGCTGGAAATAAAGAAGCTTGCTATAACCTCGGTGTTTGGTCCTACTTGATAGAGAAGAATTTTCCTTACAAGTTGGTCCTTCGAGCCGGAACCCAACATCTCCAGCTCCTGTCCAGTCGTGGCCTGATACCGTGCACGGGGAAGTCTGGGACTTCTGATGGAAAGACCTCCAACTGAATTGTTGTAAACAGAGGCCAGCCCACCTGTTCGGGAGCGGAGTGACGGGTTCGTATTTATAGTCCTTCAGAACGGGACCATTCACCTGGGTTAAGGTAAGACCATTCTGTGTTGAGTCACTAAGGTCACTAAGGTATGGGATACGACAGAGATAAGGATATAGGGCAAGGATAAAGTATAGCTTGAGTTTTATATTGCTTATGGTCTGGTCTATCGTCCACAGCCACTGTGAGAGGCTACAGGAAAGAATACTCCGTGCATGCCCGATAACCGAAAGGATTGTGATAGTAGAGAATTCTCAGGGAAGTGACTATAATGTGCTACGTAGAGTATAAGGAAACTGATCTGGATCATGTATATTGAACGTTTATTTGGTTTCTTTTGTGTGTCTTTGTCTTTCTATTTTGTCTGCGAATAAATGTTGCAAAAGTAAGAGTTGGGACAGTCTCTTACACCCCCGCTGTGGTCACCAAGGGTGAGCGGCCTTACTGTTCTGTGGACTTTGGTAATTGGCCCTGTGCGTACAGGGTGCAGCGAGCATTGAAGTCCTGGGAGAATAACGGTTTGGTAAGCGGTTCTTGACCCACAGTCTTGAACGCAGCGAGCATTGTTATTCACGAACTAGATTTCTAATTCATCCCACATGCCCAACAAATTTGTGTCACCATATATGAGGATCTCTGAATGGTCTGTGTGACTGGATGAGTGACTGATATAAGGAATTCATACATAAAATTCCTGACTGTATAAGGGATCCCGTTAGGAGTGATTTCTTATTACTGAATAAGAAATAAGAGGGAGGAACACGTCCCCAAGTAAAATCACAACTATTATATGTATTGTGTCTCGTCTCAAGAGTCTCTCATGAATAAGTCCAGTGTTGGTGATGTTTGTGATTTTCCCGTTTGTTGGGTAGATATTCATTGTTTGGAGGGATTCTCTTTGATTATCTTCCTCCTGTTTTTGTTTGCTCTTCAGTTGTGTTTTAAGATCTATATAGATCAGAGACGAGGGTATTTTCCTTTCAAAGTATTTTAAGAATAATACCTTGTCAGCTGAGTAATTATGAGCAATTAAGTACGTAAATCATTGGGATGTGGCTGCTTTTGTTGTGATGGGAGACAGGAAGTGATATATACTTAGTGTTAGAAATTGAATGAAAGGAATGTGGGAAGAGTTTGTGTCACAGCAGAGCAGGTTCTCTTGCTGGGAAGACTAGTAAGTAAAAAGCTGGTCTGATGTTATATGATGACACTAGAATGGATTACATCTTATGATATAATTTGGGAGATTTACAATGAGTATATATGAAAAGAAACAATATATACTATGGTATGCATGTGTGATATAGATTGCAAATGTTTTGTTCTATTGTGAAGCTGTTTGAATCTTAGGTTGAGGGAATGTGTGTGATGTGATGGATCCATTTGAATTGATATGTAACAAAGTAAAATCCACGTGGTGATAGGTCTGAGCTTATTATGATTCTCTCAGACAATAAGTTTGTTTTTACAATTGTAGTAAAGCTACTAATGTGGTACTCGGACAGGGGTGTTGTCTGTCGTGACGCCAGCACTGTAGTAGTGTACAGGTAGGATGCGGGTACCTGCTTTTAACAAGGCTTGTGAGGGTCCCTGGGGCTCTTGTCATGGTATTCCTGAGTGGTAACTGATCCACCCAGACTAGCAGTACCGCCACCCACAGTGAGATGAAAATAACCCAAGGGGTACGGTGCAGTGTGTGGGTGCTGGTGAGATAGAAGACAGAGTCCCAGATAAGATAAAAAATAATAGCAGTTGAAATAATCTTGATCACTTGATACTAGGTACAGTAAGCAAAAAAAAAAAAAAAAAAAAAAAAATATATATATATATATATATATATATATACAGTCTTTTTAGTGCTGAAACTTGGTGGATAGTGGAATCTTTAGTAACAGGAGAAAGAGTAGCAGTGTAGAGAGGGCTTGGATTAGGGTGTTCCTTGGCTGAGCACTGCATAGCGTTTATGGTAGTTTGTTTGGAAGAAATCTGGAGCTTTGCTTTCATCTGCAGCTGTGCAATATACAGTAACATTAAGTGGTAAAACTAGAATTCTACCTCCATGACCACTTAAACTTTTGAAGAACTTTTGTGACAGGTGTCAGACAAAGAACCACAGTGGTGGGACACCACAACTAATCTGTCCAATTATAACGTTTTATTTCACAGTTGCTGGATGACGTCGAGAAAGCCCCGGTATGTAATAATGTCACTAATTATCTGCTTACATTTCAGGTACAAATTTATCCAGAAAGAAGAAGATAATAGGCTATACTTAGTACTGCAATTTTGATTTGATAATCATTTTTTATTTTGGCTATTTTTGCATTTTTTGGTCATTTATTCATTTTTTAAGGAGCTCCATGTTTTTATATTTTTGTATGAAATGTATGGTGTGCTGGGCCCATGTGTGATCTATGCTTGTATATGTCTGTATTATGTGTCTGTTCATGCTTTGTGTGTACTGTGTCACCATCGGACAGTAAGATAGAGTTTATCCCCAGACAGCAACTAACGGGGAAACAAGAGGAATACAAATTCACCCAATTAAAGGGGGTGGAGACTGGTGTCATAGAAGGGAGGAGAGAGGTGGGACCCCAGAGGGAGAAGGACAATCTTTAGGTTAAATGTAACAGTTCTTGCTCCTCTCAACAAATATGTTATGTCCTAACAGAAAAGGGAAAAGAAATAAAGCAAGATGAAATGAAGGAGCCTGCAGATATCTCTATACACATAGTGGTGATATACACATAGTGGTGATATACACATAGTGGTGCTATACACATAGTGGTGATATACACAAAGGGGGACATGTATCAAGCAGTGTACCTTGTGCTCCTTAGTATTTTTTGGCGTAAGTGTGATGTGCACAGCCCTTCGTCAGATTTACTAAACAGTGTAGCTCGGTGTATGTGTGAATATGACAGCTTACTCCAGTTTTTTGCCTTCTTGACATTTGTGGGCGTGGTTATCCGTAAGAATATTCTCACCCGGGATTTATCATGTGAGAATTTTGAAATTTTCGCATTTTCGTTCGCATCTGTACTCCAGTCCCAGGGTAGCGGAACTTTTTTAACCAGGGTCAATTCATGAATACCTGCAGTAAAATGCACAGCGCCAGGGAAGCTATAGCAGGTGATTTATGAACCAACATGTGAATGTTCATAAATACCTTACTAGGCTGCAAACATATAAGCCAGTGCACAGTGCTAAAAATATTCGCAAAAAAAGGTGCAAATGATAAATGTCACCCAAAGTGATGTTATACACATAGTGGATCTAAATGCTGATTAGAATTTGTGTCACATGATATTAGGGATGATGATATTAGTAACAGAATGGGTAAACAAATGTGCAATCCTACATGAAGCTCTAGTTGTATGTCCACTAGGTAAATATATACTACCTAGTAATCTTTTCAGATTTACAGCTATATTGAGCCATGGGACAAAGTCATGTCTCAACAGGGGGGATGGTAGAGGTGATATCTAAGGGATTTCTAATTACTAATAAAAAAAAAAAAAAAAAAAAAATTGTCTATCCTGCTGTTTGGTAATTACTAATGCATTTATAAGGTGGATAGAGGTTTTTCCTACAGGCAATCCAGATGCCATCACTGTAACTAAAGCACTGGTGAAAGAAGGTATTACTGGGGTTTGGATACCTGGAAAAAAAAAATACAATGATAATGGGTCCCACTTTGTGAATAATGTCTTCAGTGGCGCAGAGTTTTAAGTTTGAACTAAAGAATCCTTGTGCCTATCACCCCCAGTCTGTAAGGTTGGTAGAAAGACATAATAGTGTACTTAAGAATAACCTCAGAAAGACCATGGATGAGACAGGGACAAGCTTGGTCTAGGGTTTACCACTAGTAATCCTAAATATGCAGGTTACACCAGCCCCATCAGGATGAACACAGAATTTCTCACTCGGTTCCAGATGATGCTGTGAATCTTTCTTTAACTGAGAAACCAGAAGACTGGATCCTAATAAGGAAATATTTATATAATCCCAGGTGGGAGGGTCCATATCAGGTATTGTTAACAACCCCCAGTGCAGTAAAGATGGCAGAGAGAACGTCCTGGATACACCTGTCACATTGCAAGCTGGTCAAACCACTACCTGATCAATAGGGAGAGAATAGGGAATCACCACCATCTCCTGAGGCAAAGTCTGACTACAAAGGGGGGTCTTCCTATTAGAGGGGGCTCGTCTCAAACTTCAGTGAAGAAACCAACGGCTGACGGAGACTTAGGGTGATTATGGAATTCATAGGGAAAAGAAAGTATGGTAGTGTGTGGACACCATCTGGGCAATCGTGGCTAGGAAGAAAAACAGGTATGGGGGTTCAAAGGCTAAAGAGTGGTCCTACTCTCCTCTGTAGTAATGATACTGCTGGGGACAGTGGTTTCCTTTATAAAAAACCCTTGGGGAAACTAGAATTTAGGAGGGTAATAGGTAGAAGGTCAGGGTTAATTGTGACACTGGCTTAGACTAGAATCCTGTGACATAACATTCTATGTGGGGGAAACATCCACGGTAGAGTTCTGCTCCCTGGTCTGCAATGCATCCTTCAATTGTATCAGGACTCTTTTCTACCTTCCAATGGAAAATGTAAAACATTCTCTTTGTTGTATCCAACAGTGAAAGGAACAGACGTACCACCCCTGGTCACTGCCTACCCTGGTAACTATACATGCTTTGCTCGTTCGGGATCAGGTAGGTATGTAGGGGACTTGATAGAAGAGTATTGTTAGAAACTTGGAGCGTAACATTCGACTCCGAAAATTATTTAGCATCTTGGTTCAGAAGTCAGACTGCAATGAGAGCCGATATTTGGTGGTTGGGTGGAGATAAGCAGCTGAGGCTTAAGCTCCGGCCTACTGGTATGGAGTCTGTACTGTGGTCCAGCTACTGATGCCCTTCCATCTGTTCTCAGCAGGAGACTATAAGTGGAAAAGTGAGAGGACCTTGTTTACCAAATGGTATAGAACTGAGAGGTCAGTCCCTGGAGGGTCCTTTGACCCTAGAATCTATAAAGAGATGAGATTGGAGTCCCTACAGGTGTACCGAACGAGTTCAAGACCAGAAACCAGGTGGCAGCAGGTTTCCTTCATTGGTGGTCTACAATAAACAATGTGGATTGGATATTATAATCAGTAGAGATTGGTTAATTATACTAGAGATGCAATAAAGGGCATTGCAGACCAGCTGGGTCCAACCTTATAGAGGGCAAGATAGGATGGCTCTCTATACGCTGCTGGCTGAGAAAGGAGGAGTATATAAAATGTTTGGTACTTATTACTGTACTTTTATTCCCAACAACACCTCTCCAGATGGCAGCATCACAAGAGCACTAGAGGGCCTCACCGCCCTCTCAGAGGAACTGGCTGAAAATTCTGGGGTTTATGGTCCCTTCACATCATGGATTAGAGGATGGTTTGGCAGATGGTTCGAAGTAGTGAAGTCCATCCTAATCTCCTTTGCACTTATCATCAGTGTACTGACTGTGTATGGATGTTGCTGCATTCCGTGTATCAGATTGTTAATCCAGAGACTGATTGACACTTCAATAACTAAGACCATGTACCAACAAGAAATTACCATAGAAGAATCTTATGATGATGATGATGATGATGAAGAGATGACCACTCCATGACGGAACATGCAAAGGCCTTAGACAAGCAAACAGGAAACTTAAATAATTGTGGACTCTTTATGATAAAATGTTAATCAGGGGGGAATGTTAGGAAAATATTTAAAATATATATCATAAAGGGTTAATTTAAGGGTTGATTTAATATGTATTATTGATCCATTTATGTACAGTGTAAGAATAGCAGTGTGCCAGGGAGAAGGACACAGTAAGGTATGTGAAGGAGTCTTCTTGGCTAAATAAAGATTTAGGGTCTGCTGAGTTGACTCCTGAGTAAGCAAGCTCTATCTCTGTATTGTACCATATGTTGTAAAAAAAAGTCAGCTCCTTGTCTCAGCTGTTATAAAAGCTAAGCCCATTGTGTCTTCCTCAGACCTCACTCTAGATGCTGTCTGTGTGAGCTCTCCCGGCTAGCTGGAAATAAAGAAGCTTGCTATAACCTCGGTGTTTGGTCCTACTTGATAGAGAAGAATTTTCCTTACAGGTATCCAGTTCTGGTCAACACATCCTGAAACAGCAATGGATGAAGCTTAAAGGGGTTATCCAGTGCTACAAAAACTTGGCCACTTTTCCCCCTATTGTTGTCTCCAGGTCAGGTGCGGTTTGCAATTAAGCTCCATTTACTTCAATGGAACTGAGTTTCAAAACCCCACCCAAACTGGAGACAACAGTAGGGAGAAAGTGGCCATGTTTTTGTAGCGCTGAATAACCCCTTTAAAGAGGTTGTCCAAGAAAAGGGGAAGAGTAGGAGGTCGCGGGAGGTCCGACCTCCAAACCCCCCGCTGATCTCTGTATTGGGGGTAGTAAAGTCGGACCCCTGCAGACCTCCTACTTTTCCCATACCCTGTGGATAAGGGAAAGGGATATTTTTCTTGGACAACCTCTTTAACTAAAGGATGTTTAAAGGGGTACTCCGGACACTAAAAAAAACTGCTTTGTTAAAACATTGCTCTGAAATTTTTTTATTCTTTTGTAACATAGTAGGGGGTGACACAAGCCTCTCTCGCCACAAACGTCTGTGTTGGGAACTGCAAGGCTGTGTGAATAGTGCTGTGTGGAATCGCTTAATCAGTGCAGGGGATCAGGGACCAAGCTTAGGGTACTATTACACGGAACGATAATCAGCCGAATAGGCCCGATTCGGCCAATTATCGCTCCATGTAATAAATACAACGATCAGACGATCGTTGATATAGGTTTGGACCTAATTTCATCGGGCGCCGACCTCGCACCGCTACGTGTAATAGCAGTGCGCGGCCGGCGACTGACGATATACATTACCTATCCATGTTCCAGGGCTGCTACTGCGGTCTTCTTCTCCCAGAGGCCTGCGCGCTCTAGCTGCAGAGTGGCCTGTCAGCTGACAGGCCACTCTGACGTTACCTGTGAAGAAGCGGACCACAGCAGCAGCCCTGGAACGTGGATGGGTAATGTATGTAGTTTAAACAAGGGCTGCAAGGACATCGGTAACGATGTCCCTGCAGCCCTTGTTTAACGATTATCGGCCGTGTAATAGGCCCAGTAAACGATCGACGATCTAGCAGATCGCTGCTCGTTTACAGGTATTATGGGGACCACGTCATCAGCTGCTCAGCCGCGATTGGCTGAGCATAACTGTGCTCAGCCAATCGCGGCTGAGCACAGTTATGACGCGGCAGAGGGGGGCCGGCATCAGGGACGGCGGCAGCAATTCGGCTGCCTGTCCGAAAATGACGTTTGGCACAAGATGGCGGACATGTGCGACACGGATCAGGTAATGTATAATGCACCAACACTTCCGGGTACACGTGCGGGGGTGGTGGGACACGGTAAGGGGGCGATTCACAGACATAACAAACATTACAAAGTTGTATAACTTTGTAATGTGTGTTATTCTGTGAATAATTTCTTAGCGCCACACTACCCCTTTAAAAACATCCAGTCTTCCAGTACTTATCAGCTGCTGCATGTTCTGCAGGAAATTCTTTGCAGTCCAACACAGTGCTCTCTGCTGCCACCTCTGTCCATGTCAGGAACTGTCCAGAACAGCAAAAGTTAAAGAGGATGTACCACCAGGTGCTCAAGCATTGGAGGCCGGCGGGGCTGCCCCCAATGGGAGGGAATTTCCTCCCCTGTATGACGTGGCTCCATTCATTTTAACGGAGCTGTGTCATACAGGGAAAGGAATTCCCTCCCACTGGGGGCGGCCCGGCCTACCTCCAGTGCTTGAGCACCGGCGGACTGCTGCACCAGCTTCCCCGTGACGGCGCCAATCCGTGGGTTCAGCTTAAAGAGGATGTACCTGGTGGTACATCCTCTTTAACTATGGGGAATTGCTGCTGCTCTGGACAGTTCCTGACATGGACAGAGGTGGCAGCAGAGAGCACTGTGTCACACTGGAGAGAATACACCACTTCCTGCAGGACAAACAGCAGCTGAGAAGTACTGGAAGACTGGAGATTTTTAAATAGAAGTAAATTATAGATCTATATAACTTTCTGACAACAGTTGATTTGAAGAAAAAAAAATAAACGGAGTACCCCTTTAATGTCCTTATAGATTGCCCAGAGACAAGAAGTCTAGAGAAGGAAGAGGACAAGGCTGCATGGACATCTTTTCATCATCATCATCATCATCATCTTGCTAAAAATTTTAACTCCTTCACAACCCAGGACGTAACTGTATGTCCTGGGTCGGGTAGAGGAGTTCAGTGGGGGGCCACGCGGTGACCCCACACTGAACCGCCGTGATCCTGGCTGCTATTCATAGCCCGGGACCGCAGTAGTTAGCAGGCATGGTCCAATCGCTGCGCCCGCTAATGAGCCAATTAGAGGCAGCTGCCACAGCCGACAACTGCAACTGTTTTCATTTGCTATCGGCCACACATCTCTTGTTTGAAGCCAACACCCCTATAACGGAGGAGCTCACTCAACGGATGTTACCCCATGGCTACTCCTATGAATTGTGAATTGACCTCTACTGACTGTACCTGTCCCTTGTGGACTTTACCGGAATTAACCTCACTGTTCTCTTATCTTCTGCTCTGTTGACACAATACACCGTTAGGCCGGGTTCACATGCTGTAAAAACAGTGGCTGCTGTCTGTGATGTTCACCCGGCCAGTACTGCAGTACCAGCCGGATGAACATCACTTTACTTGAATTGGAATGCGTGCACATTCAGGTGTGCCCGTGCTCCAATTAACCATAGCAAACAATGTAATGTGTGCCCAGAGCCGAACTTTACATTGTGTGCTTGGGCTATTTTGTGCGACCGCTGTTTACTGAATAGTGGCCACCCAACAATTCAAAAAATAGTAATTTATTGAAAAAATACAGTGTGTGAACATGGCCTTAAGGCCCTATTACACGGGTCGATTCAGAGAAGCAAGTGAGCGCTGACCTGCACTATTACATGCACTGACAGCGAGCGGGTAAGTGCAGGGCGAGGAGCTGCCCGGGTGATCGTTAGATTGTCTGGGCAGTCCATAGGAGATAGTGGCGGTCTGCTGGTCCCGCACCTATTACAAGGAGTGACGGCAGCAGATCGCTATATATGTTATAACATATTGGCAAAAAACAAGGAGTTAAAGCTGCATGGCTGTCGGTCTGTTTAAACAGACATCCTTAAGACAACAGTGCACCTGCTGCCGGGTAGATCGGTAGTCCTGGACAGCACTGTGGCTCATTGCAGCACTGGGGTCCTGGGGGTCACATCCCTCCATGGACACATGTGGTCATTATATGTTATCCCATATCTGTGGGGGTCTACATCGAGTTCTCCACTCCCCACTCCGTTCCCCACTCACACTCCATACAGCTAGGTGGATAGGTAACAGAGACAGGGCTCCAGATGGCGACCAAAATGGTCGCCAATGCGACTGACTTTTTGCAAATGGCGCCCAGATTTATTAATCTGGGCGCCATTTGCGACTGGCCCCGGCGGCGGCGCGCTGTCTCTTTAAGATGCGCGGCTGATGCGCAGCTGCCGGGGGTGTCCCGTCCTATCCCCGGCAGCGCGGCGCATCAGTGAGCTGCCTGGGGCCCTGACTTCCGGCACAGGAAGCGCACGTCAGAGACGCTTCCTGTGTCAGAAGTCACAGCCCCGGCGTACAGGAGCTCACTGACGCGCCGCGCTGCCGGGGATAGGACGGGACACCCCCGGCAGCCGCGCATCAGCCGGGGACAGCGCCTGAAGAACAAGAGGATCGCCGGGGGAGCGGGTTGTCAGGTGAGTTTGTGTGTTTGTTTTTTTTAAAATATTGCTTAGCATGGGGGGAAGAGAAGGGGGGGCATCTATAATGGGGGGAGAAGAGGGGCCATCTTCAAGGGGGGAAAAGAGGGGGCCATCTATAAGGGGGGGAGAAGAGGGGGCATCTATAATGGGGGGGGGGGGGGGGGAGAGGGGCATCTATAAGGTGAGGGGGTATCTATAAGGGGGGGAGAAGAGGGGGCATCTATAATGGGGGGGAGAAGAGGGGGTATCTATAATGGGGGGAGAAGAGGGGGCATCTATAATGGGGGGAGAAGAGGGGGTATCTATAATGGGGGGAGAAGAGGGGGTATCTATAATGGGGGGAGAAGAGGGGGTATCTATAATGGGGGGGAGAAGAGGGGGTATCTATAATGGGGGGAGAAGAGGGGGCATCTATAATGGGGGGAGAAGAGGGGGTATCTATAATGGGGGGAGAAGAGGGGGTATCTATAATGGGGGGAGAAGAGGGGGTATCTATAATGGGGGGAGAAGAGGGGGTATCTATAATGGGGGGGAGAAGAGAGGGTATCTATAATGGGGGGGAGAAGAGGGGGTATCTATAATGGGGGGAGAAGAGGGGGTATCTATAATGGGGGGGAGAAGAGGGGGTATCTATAATGGGGGGGAGGAGGGGGCATCTATAATGGGGGGGAGGAGGGGGCATCTATAATGGGGGGGGGAGAGGGGGCATCTATAATGGGGGGGGGAGAGGGGGCATCTATAAGGTGAGGGGGAATCTATAAGGGGGGGAGAAGAGGGGGCATCTATAATGGGGGGGGGGGGGAAGAGGGGGTATCTATAATGGGGGGAGAAGAGGGGGCATCTATAAGGGGGGGAGAAGAGGGGGTATCTATAATGGGGGGGAGAAGAGGGGGTATCTATAATGGGGGGGAGAAGAGGGGGTATCTATAATGGGGGGGAGGAGGGGGCATCTATAATGGGGGGGAGGAGGGGGCATCTATAATGGGGGGGAGGAGGGGGCATCTATAATGGGGGGGGGAGAGGGGGCATCTATAATGGGGGGGGGAGAGGGGGCATCTATAAGGTGAGGGGGAATCTATAAGGGGGGGAGAAGAGGGGGCATCTATAATGGGGGGGGGAGAGGAGGTGGTATCTATAATGGGGGGAGAAGAGGGGGCATCTATAATGGGGGGGAGAAGAGGGGGTATCTATAATGGGGGGGAGAAGAGGGGGTATCTATAATGGGGGGGAGGAGGGGGCATCTATAATGGGGGGGAGGAGGGGGCATCTATAAGGGGGGTAGAGGGGGTCATCTATAAGGGGAGGGGGCCATCTATAAGGGGAGGGGGTCATCTATAAGGGGAGGGGGCCATCTATAAGTGTAGGGCAAACTGGCTGCAGACACTGGGAGATAGATATATGCACAATTATTATTATCAGGGCCCCTCAGGTGTCTGTATTGTAGGGGGTCACTTGCATTAGTCACTAGGTGACAGATATATCTATCTATATACACATCTTGTGGGGGGTCACTATGGCTGCAGTCATAAGTCCAGCTCAGTATGTATAGACTGTTGCAAGCTTTTAAAGGGAACCTGTCACCCCCCGTGACGGGGTGACAGGCTCCCAACCCCCCGTTAGAGCCCCCTATACTCACCTCATCGCGCCGGGTCCCGCTTCTGAAGATGGTCGGGTCACGGAGATCTCAGCCGCTGCAGCCCGACGCGCACACTGAGAGATGAGTCCAACACCCATAGAGAATGACGGAGCGCTGGACTCTCCCGTCATTCTCTATGAGCGTTGGACTCATCTCTCAGTGTGCGCGCCGGGCTGCAGCGGCTGAGATCTCCGTGACCCGACCATCTTCAGAAGCGGGACCCGGCGCCATGAGGTGAATATAGGGGGCTCTAACGGGGGGTTGGGAGCCTGTCACCCCGGCACGGGGGTGACAGGTTCCCTTTAAGATCAAGTTCAGAAGAGTAAGCCTCATTAAAAGGCTAGCCAAGTGAGGCTGAAGTACTGAGTCAGACTGTATATGGTTGTCAAGTTGCAAGTTTCCATGTTGAACGTTTTCAAACTAAGAAAAGAAAGAATCTAAAGGAGGAGGAGGAGGATGCTGCTGCGGCCTCTGCACACAGTAAGTCCCATTTAACATAACATTAATTTTACATGGTTTAAAATGTTGGCGACCAAATATTCTATTTGGCGCCTAAATTTTTCAGGTTAGGAGCCAATGGCTCCTAGGTAAATTTTTTAGTCTGGAGCCCTGAGAGATATGGCGAGCCCTAATGATGGCGAGCTATGTACAGCGCAGCGGAATACAATGGCGCTGTATAAATAAACTATTATTGGCTGTCCCTGTGCTCCATATTTGATGAGCTGGATGCACAAATCTCACAGCATGGTCACATGACACCAGCTGCTATATATACCATGGCGGCACCACACCGCGCACTTTGGGGGCATTAAAGGAACATGACAACATAACTTACCTCACTTGTTACTGACTGAAAACACCACAAATTTACTTCACAGGAATTTACCACACAGGATTTATCACAGAAAACCCACATAGCCATTTATTATGATAAATTCATCCTGAAGGCCGAAGTCCCATCCCAGCACTGCAACCGCAACCTCCACCCAGAAGCTCCATCAATATTTACCTCAGTTATATAGGTTATACAGCACTCACCCTACATATGGCTGATGAGTCAGTCCTCTGTGGTGGTAACATGGGCACACCTCACTATAAGTCCGTCCTCTGGTAGTAACATGGGCACACCTCACTATAAGTCCGTCCTCTGGTGGTAACATGGGCACACCTCACTATAAGTCCGTCCTCTGGTAGTAACATGGGCACACCTCACTATAAGTCCGTCCTCTGTGGTGGTAACATGGGCACACCTTACTATAAGTCCGTCCTCTGGTAGTAACATGGGCACACCTCACTATAAGTCCGTCCTCTGTGGTGGTAACATGGGCACACCTCACTATAAGTCCGTCCTCTGTGGTGGTAACATGGGCACACCTCACTATAAGTCCGTCCTCTGGTAGTAACATGGGCACACCTCACTATAAGTCCGTCCTCTGGTAGTAACATGGGCACACCTCACTATAAGCCCGTCCTCTGTGGTGGTAACATGGGCACACCTCACTATAAGTCCGTCCTCTGTGGTGGTAACATGGGCACACCTCACTATATGTCCATCCTTTGTGGTAGTAACATGGGCACACCTCACTATAAGTCCGTCCTCTGTGGTGGTAACATGGGCACACCTCACTATAAGTCCGTCCTCTGTGGTGGTAACATGGGCACACCTCACTATAAGTCCGTCCTCTGGTAGTAACATGGGCACACCTCACTATAAGGCCGTCCTTTGTGGTGGTAACATGGGTACACCTCACTATAAGTCTGTCCTCTGGTAGTAGCATGGGCACACCTCACTGTAAGTCCGTCCTCTGTGGTGGTAACATGGGCACACCTCACTATAAGTCCGTCCTCTGTGGTGGTAACATGGGCACACCTCACTATAAGTCCGTCCTCTGGTAGTAACATGGGCACACCTCACTATAAGTCCGTCCTCTGGTGGTAACATGGGCACACCTCACTATAAGTCCATCCTTTGTGGTGGTAACATGGGCACACCTCACTATAAGTCCGTCCTCTGTGGTGGTAACATAGGCACACCTTACTATAAGTCCGTCCTCTGTGGTGGTAACATGGGCACACCTCACTATAAGTCCGTCCTCTGGTGGTAACACGGGCACACCTCACTATAAGTCCATCCTCTGGTGGTAACATGGGCACACCTCACTATAAGTCCATCCTCTGGTGGTAACATGGGCACACCTCACTATAAGTCCGTCCTCTGTGGTAGTAACATGGGCACACCTCACTATAAGTCCGTCCTCTGTGGTGGTAACATGGGCACACCTCACTATAAGTCCGTCCTTTGTGGTGGTAAAATGGGCACACCTCACTATAAGTTCGTCCTCTGGTAGTAACATGGGCACACCTCACTATAAGTCCGTCCTCTGTGGTGGTAACATGGGCACACCTCACTATAAGTCCGTCCTCTGTGGTGGTAACATGGGCACACCTCACTATAAGTCCGTCCTCTGTGGTGGTAACATGGGCACACCTTACTATAAGTCCGTCCTCTGGTAGTAACATGGGCAGACCTCACTATAAGTCCGTCCTCTGGTGGTAACATGGGCACACCTCACTATAAGGCTGTCCTCTGAGGTGGTAACATGGGCACACCCCACTATAAGTCCGTCCTCTGTGGTGGTAACATGGGCACACCTTACTATAAGTCTGTTCTCTGGTAGTAACATGGGCACACCTCACTATAAGTCCATCCTCTGGTGGTAACATAGGCACACCTCACTATAAGTCCATCCTCTGTGGAAGTAACATGGGTACACCTCACTATAAGTCCGTCCTCTGTGGTGGTAACATGGGCACACCTCACTATAAGTCTGTCCTCTGTGGTGGTAACATGGGCACACCTCACTATAAGTCCATCCTTTGTGGTAGTAACATGGGCACACCTCACTATAAGTCCGTCCTCTGTGGTGGTAACATGGGCACACCTCACTATAAGTCCATCCTCTGTGGTAGTAACATGGGCACACCTCACTATAAGTCCGTCCTCTGTGGTAGTTACATAGGCACACCTCACTATAAGTCCGTCCTCTGTGGTAGTTACATGGGCACACCTCACTATAAGTCCGTCCTCTGGTGGTAACATGGGCACACCTCACTATAAGGCCCCCTTCACACGTCCGGAAAAACCATCCGGATTTCCTATCAGGAAATCCGGACAGATTTCCGGACCCATAGAGTTTAATTGGTCACGGACACCCTTCCAGATTTTTCCGGAAGGGTGTCCGTTCCGGAAAATAGATCCGGAAAAAATAGGACATGTCCTATTTTTGTCCGGAATTCCGGGCCGGATGCCCCCATAGAGGTCTATGGGAGCGCCGGAATCACGGGCATTTTCCTGATGTACATCAGGAAAGTGCCCGGGATTCCGGATTGTTTGACAGCCACCGTCGCCCCCCCCCCGAACCTCAGCCCAGCACCTCTGCCCTCGCTGCCCGCTGATCACTGCACCGCGCACCCCCGCCAGCGGACCTCATCACTGTTCCACTGTTCTTCCCCGCCGATCACCCCGCCGTGCCGCCATCCCCCCTCCCCGGAACTCATCAATCTTCTGCCGCCGGCACCCCTGCACATCCGCTCCGCAGTGCCGGCTGAAACCCCCCCCGGACCTCAGCCCAGCACCGCTGCCCGACGCAATCACAGCACCACGATGCGATCACCCCGCCGTGCCGCCATCCCCCCGGACCTCATCAATCTTCTGCCGCCGGCACCCCCGCATGTCCGCCCAGCAGCGCCGGCCGAAACACCCCCCGGACCGTGCAAACCACCCCACCACCACCCCCCATCCGGACCTTCAGGAACTCACCTCATGCTACTGCCGGGAACCAGGACAGGTGAGATTACAACCCCCCCCCCCCCCAGGACTAAAACTCCCACCATGTCCTGCTGACAGGTCATGATGGGAGTTGTACTTCTGCACTGTGGCCATCCAGGTTGCAGAAGTACAACTCCCATCATGCCCTTCCTACAGGTCATAATGGGAGTTGTACTTCTGCAGCCTGTGGCCATCCAGGTTGCAGAAGTACAACTCCCATCATGCCCTGCAACCTGGGTGGCCACAGACTGCAGAAGTACAACTCCCATCATGACATGTCAGCCGGGCATGATGGGAGTTGTAGTTCTGCAAGCTGTAACCATCCAGTTTGCAGAACTACATCTCCCATCATGTCCTATTCTTTTCTTCTAATCAGGAAATCCTAAAGGTTTTTCCTGATGGTTTCCTGAAGGTTAAAACGGATTACTGTCAGGAAATCCTGATACTTTCCTGATGACATTTGAGGTGTCCTGATCAGAATTTCCTGACAGTAAAAACTGACACGGACGTGTGAATGGGGCCTGAGTCCGTCCTCTGTGGTGGTAACATGGGCACACCTCACTATAAGTCCGTCCTCTGTGGTGGTAACATGGGCACACCTCACTATAAGTCTGTCCTCTGTGGTGGTAACATGGGCACACCTCACTATAAGTCCGTCCTCTGGTAGTAACATGGGCACACCTCATTATAAGTCTGTCCTCTGTGGTGGTAACATGGGCACACCTCACTATAAGTCCGTCCTCTGAGGTGGTAACATGGGCACACCTCACTATAAGTCCGTCCTCTGGTAGTAACATGGGCACACCTCACTATATGTCCATCCTTTGTGGTAGTAACATGGGCACACCTCACTATAAGTCCGTCCTCTGTGGTGGTAACATGGGCACACCTCACTATAAGTCCGTCCTCTGTGGTGGTAACATGGGCACACCTCACTATAAGTCCGTCCTCTGTGGTGGTAACATGGGCACACCTTACTATAAGTCCGTCCTCTGGTAGTAACATGGGCACACCTCACTATAAGTCTGTCCTCTGTGGTGGTAACATGGGCACACCTTACTATAAGTCCGTCCTCTGTGGTAGTAACATGGGCACACCTTACTATAAGTCCGTCCTCTGTGGTGGTAACATGGGCACACCTCACTATAAGTCCGTCCTCTGTGGTGGTAACGTGCCCACACCTCACTATAAGTCCGTCCTCTGTGGTGGTAACATGGGCACACCTTACTATAAGTCCGTCCTCTGTGGTGGTAACGTGCCCACACCTCACTATAAGTCCGTCCTCTGGTAGTAACATGGGCACACCTCATTATAAGTCCGTCCTCTGTGGTGGTAACATGGGCACACCTTACTATAAGTCCGTCCTCTGTGGTGGTAACATGGGCACACCTCACTATAAGTCCGTCCTCTGTGGTGGTAACATGGGCACACCTCACTATAAGTCCGTCCTCTGGTGGTAACATGCCCACACCTCACTATAAGTCCGTCCTCTGTGGTAGTAACATGGACACACCTCACTATAAGTCCGTCCTCTGTGGTGGTAACATGGGCACACCTCACTATAAGTCCGTCCTCTGTGGTAGTAACATGGACACACCTCACTATAAGTCCGTCCTCTGGTAGTAACATGGGCACACCTCACTATAAGTCCGTCCTCTGTGGTGGTAACATGGGCACACCTCACTATAAGTCCGTCCTCTGTGGTGGTAACATGGGCACACCTCACTATAAGTCCGTCCTCTGGTGGTAACATGGGCACACCTCACTATAAGTCCATCCTCTGGTAGTAATATGGGCACACCTCACTATAAGTCCGTCCTCTGTGGTGGTAACATGGGCACACCTCACTATAAGTCTGTCCTCTTTGGTGGTAACATGGGCACACCTCACTATAAGTCCATCCTCTGTGGTGGTAACATGGGCACACCTTACTATAAGTCCGTCCTCTGTGGTGGTAACATGGGCACACCTCACTATAGGTCCGTCCTCCGTGGTGGTAACATGCCCACACCTCACTATAAGTCCATCCTCTGTGGTGGTAACATGGGCACACCTTACTATAAGTCCGTCCTCTGTGGTGGTAACATGGGCACCACCTCACTATAAGTCCGTCCTCTGTGGTAGTAACATGGACACACCTCACTATAAGTCCGTCCTCCGTGGTGGTAACATGGGCACACCTCACTATATGTCCGTCCTCTGGTGGTAACATGGGCACACCTCACTATAAGTCCGTCCTCTGTGGTAGTAACATGGGCACACCTTACTATAAGTCCGTCCTCTGGTGGTAACATGGGCACACCTCACTATAAGTCCATCCTCTGGTGGTAACATGGGCACACCTCACTATAAGTCCATCCTCTGTGGTGGTAACGTGCCCACACCTCACTATAAGTCCATCCTCTGTGGTGGTAACATGGGCACACCTCACTATAAGTCCGTCCTCTGGTGGTAACATGGGCACACCTCACTATAAGTCCATCCTCTGTGGTGGTAACGTGCCCACACCTCACTATAAGTCCGTCCTCTGGTGGTAACATGGGCACACCTCACTATAAGTCCATCCTCTGGTAGTAATATGGGCACACCTCACTATAAGTCCGTCCTCTGTGGTGGTAACATGGGCACACCTCACTATAAGTCTGTCCTCTGTGGTGGTAACATGGGCACACCTCACTATAAGTCCATCCTCTGTGGTGGTAACATGGGCACACCTTACTATAAGTCCGTCCTCTGTGGTGGTAACATGGGCACACCTCACTATAGGTCCGTCCTCCGTGGTGGTAACATGCCCACACCTCACTATAAGTCCATCCTCTGTGGTGGTAACATGGGCACACCTTACTATAAGTCCGTCCTCTGTGGTGGTAACATGGGCACACCTCACTATAAGTCCGTCCTCTGTGGTAGTAACATGGACACACCTCACTATAAGTCCGTCCTCCGTGGTGGTAACATGGGCACACCTCACTATATGTCCGTCCTCTGGTGGTAACATGGGCACACCTCACTATAAGTCCGTCCTCTGTGGTAGTAACATGGGCACACCTTACTATAAGTCCGTCCTCTGGTGGTAACATGGGCACACCTCACTATAAGTCCATCCTCTGGTGGTAACATGGGCACACCTCACTATAAGTCCATCCTCTGTGGTGGTAACGTGCCCACACCTCACTATAAGTCCATCCTCTGTGGTGGTAACGTGCCCACACCTCACTATAAGTCCATCCTCTGTGGTGGTAACATGGGCACACCTCACTATAAGTCTGTCCTCTGGTAGTAACATGGGCACACCTCACTATAAGTCCATCCTCTGTGGTGGTAACGTGCCCACACCTCACTATAAGTCCATCCTCTGTGGTGGTAACGTGCCCACACCTCACTATAAGTCCATCCTCTGTGGTGGTAACATGGGCACACCTCACTATAAGTCTGTCCTCTGGTAGTAACATGGGCACACCTCACTATAAGTCCATCCTCTGTGGTGGTAACGTGCCCACACCTCACTATAAGTCCGTCCTCTGGTAGTAACATGGGCACACCTCACTATAAGTCCGTCCTCTGTGGTGGTAACATGGGCACACCTCACTATAAGTCCGTCCTCTGGTGGTGGTAACATGGGCACACCTCACTATAAGTCCGTCCTCTGTGGTGGTAACATGGGCACACCTCACTATAAGTCCGTCCTCTGTGGTGGTAACATGGGCACACCTCACTATAAGTCCGTCCTCTGTGGTGGTAACATGGGCACACCTCACTATAAGTCCGTCCTCTGGTAGTAACATGGGCACACCTCACTATAAGTCCGTCCTCTGTGGTGGTAACATGCCCACACCTCACTATAAGTCCGTCCTCTGTGGTGGTAACATGGGCACACCTTACTATAAGTCCATCCTCTGTGGTGGTAACATGGGCACACCTCACTATAAGTCCGTCCTCCGTGGTGGTAACATGGGCACACCTCACTATAAGTCCATCCTCCGTGGTGGTAACATGGGCACACCTCACTATAAGTCCGTCCTCTGTGGTGGTAACATGGGCACACCTCACTATAAGTCCGTCCTCTGGTGGTGGTAACATGGGCACACCTCACTATAAGTCCGTCCTCCGTGGTGGTAACATGCCCACACCTCACCAGATGTCCGTCCTCCGTGGTGGTAACATGGGCACACCTCACCAGATGTCCGTCCTCCGCGGTGGTAACGTATACTCTCCTCACCACAGGATTCGGCCACTGAGCGCCTGAGGAAACTCCGCGGTGAAGGCGGGAAAGATTTCTTCAAAGCCTATTGGCCGCGGTGCATCACGTGATCGCCTCACACTGTCTAGTGTGGCGGTGAGAGCCGCTGACCTCGGGTGTGTTGTAATTGGCGCCAATGATCCCAGAACCCCCCGCGGCCATCGCTGGAAGTGACTGAGGAGACTATGGAGCTAAGGTGGGAACAGAGATGGACACAGCAGACCTAGGAGGTGAGTAATGGCGCACGAGGTGGACGTTACTGTAGTGAAGCTGTTGTATCTCCGCAAGTCTCAGCCTGTCAGTGTTCTGCACACCTGAGGGCCACACACCCCAAATCCTCATCATCAGCCTCAGGTGTCACCACACAGCAGTCTCCTCCCCTCCAGGTGTCACCACACAGCAGTCTCCTCCCCTCCAGGTGTCACCACACAGCAGTCTCCTCCCCTCCAGGTGTCACCACACAGCAGTCTCCTCCCCTCCAGGTGTCACCACACAGCAGTCTCCTCCCCTCCAGGTGTCACCACACAGCAGTCTCCTCCCCTCCAGGTGTCACCACACAGCAGTCTCCTCCCCTCCAGGTGTCACCACACAGCAGTCTCCTCCCCAGGTGTGCCCAGGTGTTCTCTGTGCCTGCCCCTTGTGCCCGGGTGTCGCTGTGCCTGCCCCTTGTGTCCAGGTGTCGCTGTGCCTGCCCCCTTGTGCCCGGGTGTCGCCGTGCCCGCCCCCTTGTGCCCGGGTGTCGCCGTGCCCGCCCCCTTGTGCCCGGGTGTCGCCGTGCCTGCCCCCTTGTGCCCGGGTGTCGCCGTGCCCGCCCCCTTGTGCCCGGGTGTCGCCGTGCCTGCCCCCTTGTGCCCGGGTGTCGCCGTGCCTGCCCCCTTGTGCCCGGGTGTCGCTGTGCCTGCCCCCTTGTGCCCGGGTGTCGCCGTGCCTGCCCCCTTGTGCCCGGGTGTCGCCGTGCCTGCCCCCTTGTGCCCGGGTGTCGCCGTGCCTGCCCCCTTGTGCCCGGGTGTCGCCGTGCCTGCCCCCTTGTGCCCGGGTGTCGCCGTACGTGCCCCCTTGTGCCCGGGTGTCGCCGTACGTGCCCCCTTGTGCCCGGGTGTTGCTGTGCCTGTGCTGTCAGCCATGTAATTACACTTCTCTGGACGTTATAGCCATTCTGGAAGTGATTGGTTCCTTTTAATGTGTAATTCAGTTTCCAGCTTAGAAGACGCCCATCGGCATTTCGTGTACAGAAGTCTGTATGCAGTAGTAATGGCGGACCCTGTCTGCTGTGTATCTGATCCGTGTTATAGATGGATGTATACCAATACTCCTAGATCCGTCCTTGGGCTGGGGTATGGGCACTGATCACCATGTTACTGTGTTATCATGCTGCCTCGTATCTAATCAAAGTCATCTGGAATGGATTTTATGCCCCCATCGAGTCGCTGTCTCTGGTATTTTTGGGTTGCCACATGCCCCCATTTACAATCAGGCTATTGCATCCAAAATGTCAGCATAAGTGTAGCGTTACTCTATATAATGTGATCTATGTGTCATTCCTGTATCCTGGGGTAACATACAGGCCTTGCAGATCTGCTTTTAAACCTGATTGCTCGTATTAATTCATTGTACTTGTATCTTCTCCTCACAGATTCCCCGTATAGCGTGTTCCCACCGCCATCCTATTGGCAGCATCTCAGCTAAATTATGAAAACACATTTTCAACCATAGAAAAACATAGTAAAAGAAAAGTGACAGGTAAGGTGCAGGGCTGTGGAGTCAGAGTCGTGGAGTCAGAGTCTGAACTAGATTTGGCTGGAGTTGGCGTCGGAAAAAATGTACTGACTCCGACTCCATCTGGCCCTATTAGATAAGGGTGGTCGGGGAGTATATCAGTAATAGGACACTGGCCCTATTAGATAAGGGTGGTCGGGGAGTATATCAGTAATAGGACACTGGCCCTATTCGATAAGGGTGGTAGGGGAATATATCAGTAATAGGACACTGGCCCTATTACATAAGAGTGGTCGGGGAGAGGTTGTCCTTCACTATTTGGCAGTTTGTTTATGAGCTGGAAGAGTCCATTGTGTAGGGGGAGATCTGTGCTGTTCTCTTCCTGGATGCTGGATGACTGTATATGAGCAGTAGTGTAATATGGAGATATCCTGTGTAATAAAGAGGAGGAGAAGACATAAGTAGTGTAGCTGTAACCTCTGTCCTCAGTGTGGTGTTTGTTTTCAGTGTTCTATAACTGTAGCTGTGTGTGTGTGTGTGTGTGTGTGTGCGCGTGCGCGCTATGGCTGCAGCAGGCTGTGTGTGTGCTATGGCTGCAGCAGGCTGTGTGTGTGTGTGCTATGGCTGCAGCAGGCTGTGTGTGTGTGTGTGTGCTATGGCTGCAGCAGGCTGTGTGTGTGTGTGTGTGTGTGTGTGTGTGTGTGCTATGGCTGCAGCAGGCTGTGTGTGTGTGTGTGCTATGACTGCAGCAGGCTGTGTGTGTGCGCTATGGCATGCTCCCACACCCACAGTGACCCCTCTATATCCATATGTGTGACTTCTCTATATCACTGTGGGTGACCCCCTCTATATCACTTTGGCTGACCTCTATATTACAGGGATCTGCCATTGTTAGCATTGTTTGTTTGTATTAGTTAGAAACATAGAAGATTGTCAGCAGGAAAAGATCACCTGCTCCATCTCATCTAGTTGTGAGTAGTTCAGGACATGGAGGCTGGAGACTAGCTGCATCCACTGCTTTATATCTTTCCTCATTCCCTTAGAAGTCGCCCCAGGATCATGTAGGACATTAGGGAGAAGCTGCTGACCCAGTGTGATAAATAACTCCCCTAGTAAATGACCGGCCATTTATGAAGGAGCGGGAGTCGGTCCTGATAAAATTCAGGAGTCGGATCTGCGGCTTACCGACTCCACAGCCCTGGTAAGGTGTATATTGTCCGCCAAGACTTATATATGATGGGATGGGCTCGCAGAAATCCATTTCCACTATAGTGAGTATTTACAGAGTCTATTTTCTGTGAATTCGCCCCGAGTGTCTGTTTCTACTGCTCAGTCTTGACACGACTTCCCACTGTTCATTGAAGATGTGCGAAAACATCCCCGTGTAGTTACATCTACTTTATTATCATCCGGCTCCTTCATCTCCCTGTACGACTCTCGCCATGATCTGACGTTTTCTTAAATGTTATGTAAAAACCTGAGAGACGAGCATTGAGACATATATTATGTAAACAATTACCAATGACTGCATAAAAGACTAGATTAACCAGGACGTTAAGCCGAAGCAGCCGCCTGTCTACATGCTGGTCAGGGAGAATCCCGCTCAGCAATTCTCATATAAAGGAGAGAGGAGCCAAACTTGTCGCATAGTGTACAGCAGATCTACCAAAATATTCAGGTTCGGCAACGTTATCGGAACCCAAACGCTTGGTTTGATTCTCTGTGGCTGCAGAAGTTGGCCTATGGCTGTATCAATGTTTTCCAGGACTCCCTAGGGCGGTATCCAACCTCTGCAGCCACAGGGAATCAAACATCCAACATTTGGGTTCAGATAACGTTGCCGAACTCGAACATTTTGACTAATCCGCTGAACACTATTGTCAGATGTTAGTTACTTTATGTTCCAGTAAAAACACTGGAGAGATTTATTTAATCTGCACCGAGTCACAGGCCCTGGAACCCCTACCGGAAGGCGTTTACCCCTGAAGTCCGATGTCTACAAAGAAGAAACTGAGAATGCGCATTCACTTAATAAAGAGGACTGGCTGCACAGTCACCATATAAAAGACAACTAACCAAAAGGAAAAGAGAAGCTATATAGTACAATGGACTGGCACAGCAAGCGAAAATCCACAAAATATATACACAGTGGTACCTTGGATTACGAGCATCATTCGCACCTGGACCACGCTTGTAATCCAAATATACTCTTCAACCAATATAAATTTTCCTATAAGAAATCACTGATCTGCAGACAATTGGTTTCACACCCCCAAAATAATGATTTTCTATTTTGAGGGTGCCTTCACACGTACCGTATCGCTGCGTATTTATCGCTGCAAGTTTCTCGCACATAAATCCACAGTGATACTGATTGCTATAAAGTCAATGTATGTGTATTCTCGCTGCGTGTTTGGTGCGATTTTTACATGCAAGTTTTGATTTTCACAGGAGAGTTTAACATTGCAAAAACGCAGCTACTTTCCTGCGAGTTTCGTGCAATAAATACGCAGCAATACGGTATGTGTGAAGGCACCATGTAGAACAGATGAAACAAACATTTACAAAGCTGGATATGTGATATTATAAGTTACTGTACAGTATAGCAGCATGTGGTATATAATGTATAGTAACTGTATAACCCTGATAACACAGCAGCTGGATATGTGATATATAGGTTACTGTACAGTATAGCAGCATGTGGTATATAATGTATAGTAACTGTATAACCCTGATAACACAGCAGCTGGATATGTGATATATAAGTTATTGTACAGTATAGCAGCATGTGGTATATAATGTATAGTAACTGTATAACCCTGATAACACAGCAGCAGCTGGATATGTGATATATAAGTTACTGTACAGTATAGCAGCATGTGGTATATAATGTATAGTAACTGTATAACCCTGATAACACAGCAGCTGGATATGTGATACATAAGTTACTGTACAGTATAGCAGCATGTGGTATATAATGTATAGTAACTGTATAACCCTGATAACACTGCAGCTGGATATGTGATATATAAGTTACTGTAC
Organism: Dendropsophus ebraccatus; assembly: GCF_027789765.1. Taxonomy (NCBI): domain Eukaryota; kingdom Metazoa; phylum Chordata; class Amphibia; order Anura; family Hylidae; genus Dendropsophus; species Dendropsophus ebraccatus. Next base: position 88,899,805 of record NC_091465.1, read on the forward strand.
AGTATAGCAGCATGTGGTATATAATGTATAGTAACTGTATAACCCTGATAACACAGCAGCTGGATATGTGATATATAAGTTACTGTACAGTATAGCAGCATGTGGTATATAATGTATAGTAACTGTATAACCCTGATAACACAGCAGCTGGATATGTGATATATAAGTTACTGTACAGTATAGCAGCATGTGGTATATAATGTATAGTAACTGTATAACCCTGATAACACAGCAGCTGGATATGTGATATATAAGTTACTGTACAGTATAGCAGCATGTGGTGTATAATGTATAGTAACTGTATAACCCTGATAACACAGCAGCTGGATATGTGATATATAAGTTACTGTACAGTATAGCAGCATGTGGTGTATAATGTATAGTAACTGTATAACCCTGATAACACAGCAGCTGGATATGTGATATATAAGTTACTGTACAGTATAGCAGCATGTGGTGTATAATGTATAGTAACTGTATAACCCTGATAACACAGCAGCTGGATATGTGATATATAAGTTACTGTACAGTATAGCAGCATGTGGTGTATAATGTATAGTAACTGTATAAACCTGATAGCACAGCAGCTGGATATGTGATATATACGTTACTGTACAGTATAGCAGCATGTGGTGTATAATGTATAGTAACTGTATAACCCTGATAACACAGCAGCTGGATATGTGATATATAAGTTACTGTACAGTATAGCAGCATGTGGTATATAATGTATAGTAACTGTATAACCCTGATAACACAGCAGCAATTTGTAGATACAGGATGGAACTGCAGATCCCCATAATGCAGTAGTGTAGTACAACAGGCTAGAATAGAGAAGCAGGGCTGCTGCCAGAGGTCTGTGTGGTTACATGACAGCATGGACCAATCAGCAATTGAGAATCACAGAGCTGTGCAGGAGGATAGTGACAAAACTTTTGTATACAGCAGTGTGTATAGTTGAGTGTGAGTGCAGGCACATTATAGCAGGAATGGAGAGAATAGGAAACACAAGGACTGACAGAGGCTGCAGGGAGCAGGAAGGAATGAGCAGGACAGATGTGGGCACATACATGCAGCGCTCTCTGTCCGGGGAGAGAGGGGTTACAGCTATGGAGAGATTACCTCCACAGTCCTGTCCCCTGATGTAAGCCCAAGTCTGAAGTGGATCTGCCATGATTTGGAAGATGAGAGAGACTTCCTGGGTCAGAGTACTTAGCTGTAGACCCCGCTATGCAGACCATGCCCCTCCCCCACTCCCCCTCCCACCCAGTACAGGGAGCTCTTACACCAAAGCAATGCTCTTAAACCAAGTCACAATTTTGAAAAACTGTGATCTCTTCTTGCAAAAGGCTCTTAATCTATGTAACTGTTAAACCGAGGTACCACTGTACTTTACTCATCAATAGAAAAAATACACAAAGGGTCTGTAGCAAAAAAAAAAAATTCATGTAACAAAATATACGAACCCACCCATAAAACAATTAAAAATCCCCATAGTCAAATGCTGTAATGAATAAAAACTCCCTGTCCTATGAAATAAGCCAGACTGTCCCTGGTTCAAAAAAGTAACGAGACCCCAATATCTAGATGACTTGTAAAAAATAACCAGCCTACAGAGTCCTAAAGTGTCTGTGCATTCGTGGTAAATATACCAAACAAAAATACTGCAAAAAATATCCAAAAGTGCAGCACCATACAATAATAAGCATCCAAAGGAAGAAACCACAGTGACAGTACTATGCAGGAAATACAGGTATACAGTGTCACCAATGAGGAATGAACCATTCAGTTTCAGGACGGGGTGTCAGGGTGTTCCGTCCACTGCTCCGATTTTCTTACTGAATATTAAGGAACAATTTAAGGTGAAGTAATTAAACACATTCTTCCTTTGGATGCTTATTATTGTATGGTGCTGCACTTTTGGATATTTTTTGCAGTATTTTTGTTTGGTATATTTACCACGAATGCACAGGCACTTTAGGACTCTGTAGGCTGGTTATTTTTTACAAGTTATCTAGATATTGGGGTTTTGTTACTTCTTTGAACCAGGAACAGTCTGGCTTATTTCATAGGACAGGGAGTGTGCGCTTTTTATTCATTACAGCATTTGACTATGGGGATTTGTAGTTGTTTTTATGGGTGGGTTTGTATATTTTGTTACATGATTTTTGCTGCAGACCTTTTGTGTATATTTTTCTATTGATGAATAAAGTATATACAGTATATATATTTTGTGGATTTTTTCTTAGTGTGCCAAAGTTCTCTTTTCCTATTGCTGAGTTCCGATGTCTTCACAACTCGATAGGGAAATACCCACCTGGCTGATGGATTGCACAAACCAAACAGTGACTAGAGCAACGTCCCACCTAGTCACTGACTGGCTGAGCGGGCAGTCCATCAACCAGGTCATGACCGGTCTCGGAGCTGCAAGCCAGCGCTGGAGAGGCATGGGGAAATGAAAGTAATGATTGTTTGTTATGTTTCCCCCACCGCCCCAGCCAGCTGTAAATTTTTTATAATTGCTGGACTTCTCCTTTACATTTTTTATGGATTAACTTTTTTTTTGCTGTTTTCGTATTATTGGAGAAATACAGTTGAAAAAAATACTAGAAATGGAAAAAGTAGACTTGTGACAGACCATGTGTATGAACAGATGGGTTTCAGTAGGATTTCTTTTGTCTTTTAATAGAAAAAAAAAAATCAAGCTCACTCCCTGGCCCTAATTCATACTGTGCAGCAAATGGGCATGAGACAGAGGCAGTGGTGAGCAGCAGAGACTGTCCGAATGGCAGCTAAGAGGGAGCGCGGCCAGTGCTTTGTTTATTTTTAAAGCACCCCTACTCTGTTAAAACTCTGGAAACCCTTTAAATTCAAGCTATTGACATCTATGGGCTAAAAAAACTATATGAAACCATAAGAATATGCTCCATATTGAAAAAAGTTACGTGCATTAAAATAAAGATGCATTTAAAGTGGTCATGTCACCTGTGATTACATGGCGGCCAGGTATGTCGCAGGCCCTCTTCATAACCACTTAACAGCCTCATGATAAACTTCATAGGTTGTTAAGGGGTTAAAAGGGGTTTTCCAAACACCAGTATTTATGTATGGCAGGGTAGGTGATGTGTGTGTTATCGGTGGGGGACTGACTGCCACCACACTGAGTGCCTCTCGGTGGATGCAGTGGATGCTCGGTGGACAGACATGCATGTTGCTGCATCATTCAGCTCCATGGTCCTGATGAATATAAGTGAACTGCAGATTGAGAGCCCGCCGGCACCCCCGCTGCCCGAACGCCGCGCCGCCACCACCCTAAGGGATCGGACAGGACATCAGCTTCCGCCCGATGACCTCGCCACGCCGCATCTCATCACCCCGCCGCCACCCCCGACCTCTGTGGCCCCCGGTACACCCGCCCGGGACTCCCACCAGCTGCCGCCGCTGTTCTTCCGCCGCCGACGGGTGAGATACACAGCCTTCTGCACCCCTCCCCCCCCAATACTAAAACTCCCACCATGTCCTGCTAACTGGCCATGATGGGAGTTGTACTTCTGCAGCCTGTGGCCATACAGGTTGCAGAACTACTATTCTAATCATGCCCCTGTTGGCAGGCAATGATGGGAGTTGTACTTCTGCAGCCTGTGGCCATCCAGGTTGCAGAAGTACAACTCTAATTATGCTCTGTTGGCAGGCCATGATAGGAGTTGTAGTTCTGCTGCCTGTGGCCATCCAGGTTGCAGAAGTACAACTCTCATCATGCCCCTGCTGACAGGCCATGATGGGAGTTGTAGTTCTGCTGCCTGTGGCCATCCAGGTTGCATAAGTACAACTCTCATCATGCCCCTGCTGACAGGCCATGATGGGAGTTGTAGTTCTGCTGCCTGTGGCCATCCAGGTTGCAGAACTACTATTCTCATCATGCCCCTGTTGGCAGGCAATGATGGGAGTTGTACTTCTGCAGCCTGTGGCCATCCAGGTTGCAGAAGTACAACTCTCATTATGCTCTGTTGGCAGGCCATGATGGGAGTTGTAGTTCGGCAATGTGGGTGCCTGTTTTTTTTTTCTCATCAGAAAATCCTGAAGGTTTTTCCTGATGGTTTCCTGATGGTAAAAACGGATTACTATCAGGAAATCCTGATACTTTCCTGATGACATTTGAGGCCTCCTGATCAGGATTTCCTGACAGTAAAAACTGACACGGACGTGTGAATGGGGCCTAAAGGGTTTTGAAACTTTATATTTGTGCAGTTATGTCTTGTGTCAGCACCTCCTAGCATGCTAACAGGAGACGGTGGGAGTTGTCTTGTAACGGGTTAAGGAAAACATACATAGGGCATAAAATGTATGTAAATGTAGAGACCCCCCTACCATGGGCTGACAAGGCTGAGGACAGAAGTTTATATGGGAATCCTAGCCATGCTCAGTTATTTATAATATCTTAACTTTATTGTAGAGAACCCCTTTAAATAAAATATAATTGCTCATTCTGATTAGAAACGACACGCCAATTGGTCGTGGCCAGGGATGTGACCGAGCGATGAGACAGTGACGGTCAGACCACGGGCCATCGCCAGCAAATGTGATTTTTGCAGATAAGAAAAAATCATTTTGATAAATCTTCCAGCTTGGGAGACGAGCGCTGCTCAATCATTTGTCTATTGTTTCGTTTTATGGGGTTTTTATGTTTTTTTTTTTTTTTATTCATTCTCTTTGCTTTGCTTTTTTTTTTTTTTATTATTTTATTTTTTTTCTTTATAGCCCATTTTATCTCACTAGGCTGATAGAGGAGGGAAAGTTTAATCTGTGGAGAGTTTTCTTTTCTTTTGTAATGTGTTTTTCTGCAGGAGGTGGGGGGCCGCAGAGCACGTATCTGCTTCGCTTGTGTATTTTAAAGGCGGCGGACAAAAATCAAAATATTTGAAAATGTATTTCATGGTAATTATGATAGATTTTATGGCTGGGTGGCAGTACTCAAAGGCAGACTGAATGCCTTAATTTGTATAGAAATTGTAATCATTTGTTCATTTCAAGGTGAAAATTGCATTTTTTAATTTAAATTGTATCCTGCCTGATAGTCTATTATGCAGTGAAATTGTCTGCATGTATCAATGGCTCTGTGTGGCTTCATGCTTGTTACCGACTCACTTATTCCCCGTTCACTTTGTACACAGCCTCTTCATTTGCACAGAAATGGGGTGGGCTTATTCCGAGGGGGCGGCTGCCGACATTTTTCTCCCCTTCGTATGTTTTCTCTGTGGTGTTTAGGTGTAAAAGTTTTTTTTTAGTTTTTTTTTAGCCATTGCTTGGCCCAAAAGGGATTTTTCATGGTGTTAATCAATGTTGTCACCAGGATTCCAATCACTCTGAACCTGGCAGGTATGGATTAACTCCTTTTAAGCCTGGAATCCTGTTTATTGCATAGGCGCTATTTCTGAATCTCAAGTCTATAAAAGTTGTACTCCTAAGTTCCTTTTTTGTGTTCGGTTCACACCTGGCAGTAGTTGTGCAGCCCAGATGCATCATTGTCGTTGCACTATTATTTTGGCTATTACTTTATTCTCTCATGAAGGCTTTTGCGCTACTTTTGAGCAGTTTGCGCCACCTGCTCCCTTTTTCCATTATTTATGCTCGGAGGGGGCATGGTTTCATATTAGCTACCTTGTTGGTGAGATTTATCATGTGCAATTTCTCTGCTTTTGCACAAAAAATTGTGCGGCAGTATTCCGCTCCTACCTAAGTGTAGTTTATTTAGCCAAGCTGTATAGTGCCTAATGATAATTTTGGTGCAACGGCCATACATTGTGTAAACAACAGCCATTGCTCACACTCTACAGGCCGGTTAACATGTCAATTATTTCTGTCACCGAACCACGTTTGTCGTTCAATTCAGTGTGTTGTTCTCATAGAGTTCATACAGTACAGTTTTAAGACAAGAACGGCCGTTGTATTAATTCTTATGTTAAAAAATACACTGTGTGACCATAGTCTAGGGCCTCATTCACACGTCTGGAGTGCGGCCTCTAATTGCGTACAATGCATTTCATAGAACACTGCATTGGAGGCAGCGATCCGGACCTGTGAACGAGGCCATTGAAAAGCATTGGTCCCGTGTTCTGTTCACTATTGTGGACAGAACTACAGACGCGTGGCTGAGGCCTGAGGCTACATTCACCCGTTCTCTGCATGGTTGGTATATCTGGATGTTGTGCGACAGACTGGACTTCCCGGCATCATAATTCACCTGCAGAATGTAAACAGTTTATCTTGGTTGAAGGAGATTTAACACCTGTGTTTTTTTTACAGATCCAGTAATTCTTAAAGGGGTTATCGAGCGCTACAAAGACATGGCCACTTTTCCCCCTACTGTTGTCTCCATTTCAGTTGCGGTTTGCAATTAAGCTCCATTTACTTCAATGGAACTAAGTTGCAAAACCCCACCCAATCTGGAGACAACAGTAGGGGGAAAGTGGCCATGTTTTAGTAGCGCTGGAGAACCCCTTTAAGCTTGCGCATTTTCAGAAGGCAGTGCCAGGTCTGTAGAATGGTGTCCCCAGTCTTTGGCAGTCCGGCCACGCTGGAGCTCGTCATTTTTTAGCAGGTTGGGGAACTCTGCTCTAAAGTAAAAAAAAAACTGCAATATTGTTCTAAATTTCTGCCCGAAATGTAAGCAGCAAAAAAACGAATCTGCAAAATAGCTCTAGAGAGCCCAAATAGGAACATGACGGCGCCCATCCACTACAGGGCCTGGGATGTCATCTATAGGTGCTGCGTCCTTATAGTGGGATCTGTGTGCGCAGTAATAATAGCTGAGGTTACCGTGAAGACATAAGTGGACATGTGTGCGTTATAGGGTAATAATACATTACATGTAACCTATCAGCCCTCCTTATATATAATTATATTCATATATCATAATGGGTTCTCTAAAGAAGACCACTTCAATCTTAAGTGGCACCCTGCTGGTGTTCCCAGCTCGCTGCTGGCCGGAGACATTGACCATATGATGGCAGCAATAATGCAAATGAGTGAGCTGATTCCTGGGCACCTGCTGACATTGCTATGTGTAATCCTCTAATCCAGTGAAATGAGCAGCACAGCCGCCCCCTGTCCCTGCACAACCTGTTCTGTATCCACCATAGGAGGCATTATAATGCACAATCATCTCCTCCATATAATCTCCCCCACTAAGGTGCTAGCCCTTTAAGGCCGAGCACAGCTGTGATCCTTCTCTCTTTGCTTTTGGAGAGGATGCAAAATTAAGTTATGTGCAGCTTGGGAGCGGGAGCCAGATGCATCAGGAAACAGGCTTGTTATGTATTCATGAGCTATGAGGCGGATAAATAAAAGGATTCATTACCGAGCTGAGTGTTACTAATGATAGATACCTGGTGCAGCACACCTCCGAAAATCAAATGCGTCACACTCAGATAGAAAATTCATTCTCTTTATCCTGGATTCTCAGCTCAATGGGAAACTTCCCCTCCCTGCCCCCATACAAATCTGTATTTACTAAGTGACATTTACAATTCCATCGCTATGATGTCCTACCAGGCCCTCTGCACCTTCCGGCCTGACCTTACCATTAGCTACAAATTGGAAGCTGGTCAGTTTAGTGGGGAGAGTCCCATCGTCTCTGTGGTTGCTGATGTGCCGATGATTTAAAGGGATGTAAAATGGAGGTGTGTTAGGTGTCATGGGACGATATTTATTGCAGATAGATGGGCACCATAACTGCAGTCTTATAAAGCATCTCCTCTCCCATCTCTTCAGCCATGCGGAGATAAAATGATGATGTGTGATGGCATTCTCCAACCTGCAGCTCCCCTCACACCCTGACAACCAAAGGGATGGGAGTTGTAGTATTGCCAGCTAGGGGAATATTCTGCAATGTTCTAATGCACTTGTTTCAGTCCAGATGTTAAAGGGAAACTCTGGATCAAGAAAGCACATTGAAAATTGTATAGATGTCTCTATATAATGTATTACTTTGTCTGCGCTGTTTAGCCGCACTGGTACTTGATTGACGTCCATGAAGTAAAGAAAACTGGCCTCCCTACGATCCACTCTGTCTCCTGCTCCCTCTGCTGCCCCCTCCCCCAGGAGACAAAGATCATGTGACCACTGTCTCACTCTCACACTTGCACAGACTGAGCATGCAGACATGAGAGGGGCTGGGTGGGTTATAGGGGGTGAGATACAGGACGTTCTGTACTGGGTAATGTAGTCTGACAGCAGTGCAGGGCAAGAGAAACGGAGCAGGCAGAATACTGTATCAGAGGAGCGGGAAAAACCACAACGTAATAATAAGGTAATAAGATTATTGCAAGATTTGGATTTTCTTTTAATATTCCTGGAGTTCCTTTTTCAGTAGCTCTCCTGACATAGTCCTGCCGGCACAGCTGCACCATTTACATCAGTCAATTATGACCCAAAATGCTTTACTACAATGGCAAACTCTGCAAATGCAGAATTTTAACATATTCTTAATTAATTTTTTTTTTTTTACATTTTCTCCTGTAAGAATCTGCAGTGACAATACAATACCGAAATGCGCATGATTTACCACAGCATCTTGTAACCCTTGAAAAATTGCCCTTAGCGAACAAGGGCATAAATGTTCGCCCAGGCGTCCTTAAGGGAGATCCGAGAGGGGCTGCGCGGCGACCCCACGTGAACCGCCCACGATCCCAGGTGCTGTTTGCAGCCCGGGACTGCGGCTATTAGCGGGCATGGTCCGATTGCCGTGCCCACTAATTAGCTTTTTAAATGCAGCTGTCAAAGTTGACAGCTGCATTTAGAAAACTGCTTTTCCAAACCCCGGTGGTCTAGTGGGGGGATTGTCCCCCCTCCCCTGCGGCGTGATCATGGAGGAGCCATCCCCGCATCCTTACCCGGCCGGGCTCTGTGCCGCAATGGCTCTGTTCCCGGCTTGGCATTCTATTGCTTTCGGCTGCAGCAACCGCGAGCAATAGAACACTGATCTCATGGATCTATGCAGTATAACTATACTATATATATATACCTAAACTGCATAGATCTCAATGAGAGATCAGTGTAGTTATACTAGAAGTCCCCCAGGGGGGGAATAACCCTAACCCCAGGGGGGGAACAGTCCTAACCCCAGGAGGGGAATAACCCCAACCCCAGGAGGGGAACAGTCCTAACCCCAGGAGGGGAATAACCCTAACTCCAGTGGGGGAACAGTCCTAACCCCAGGGGGGAATAACCCTAATCCCAGGAGGGGAACAGTCCTAACCCCAGGGGGGGAATAACCCTAATCCCAGGAGGGGAACAGTCCTAACCCCAGGGGGGGAATAACCCTAACGCCAGCCAGGATGGGAACAACCCTAACCCCAGGAAGGACTAACCCTAACCCCAGGGGGGGGAATAACCCTAACCCCAGGATGGGAACAGCCCTAACCCCAGGGGGGGGGGGAATAACCCTAACCCCAGGAAGGACTAACCCTAACCCCAGGGGGACTTCTAGTATATGTGTAAAATAAAAATGTTTTTTTTTTTTTTTATTAATAAAAAATCCCATCCCCTAATAAAAGTTTAAATCATCCCCTTTTCCCCATTTTATAAATAAAAATTAACATGTTTGTTATCGCCGTGTGCGTAATTGCCCAAACTATTAATTTATTTAATTCCTGATCCCTCACGGTAAACGGCGTAAGCGCCAAAAAATTCCAAAGAGCAAAATTGCGCATTTTTAGTCGCATCAAATGCAGAAAAATTGTAATAAAAAGTGATCAAAAAGTCGCATATATGCAACTAAGGTACCAATAGAAAGAACACATCATGGCGCAAAAATTGACACCTCACAGTACTTATCATCTGCTGTATGTCCTGCAGGAAGTGATGTATTCTGACACAGTGCTCTCTGCTGCCACCTCTGTCCATGTCAGGAACTTTCCAGAGCAGGAGAGGTTTTCTATGGGGATTTGCTGCTGCTCTGGTCAAGTCCTGACATGGACAGAGGTGGCAGCAGAGATTGCTGTGTCAGACCAGAGAGAATACACCACTTCACTGGCCTTTAATGTAGAAGACCCATCCATCATTGTGATGTATCTCTAGCTCTGTAACAGCTATAACCTCAATCTTGGGCTTGTTGTGTTACCTGTAAGAGACTGAGGGTCAGAAGCTGAATATACCAGTGGCTGTCCTGACCCTGAACCTGCAGGCTCCATCCGAGACTCTAGAACAGCTGGAGCTGGGATCCTGATCTTTTTAGAGAAGGGATGGAAACCCCTCGGCTGTCCAGGCATGATGGGAATTATAGCTGGAGGGCTGATAGTTGGCATCCCTGCTTTAAAGCCTTGGAGGTGTGGGATGCCTGGCTCAGGTTGCTATTGGGACCCTCCATTGCTGCAGACTTTCCTGCCCCTTAGAGAGGTGCTGCCGCTCTTAGCTGATTGCAGGTTCCCAATAAATGGAGCCGTAATAATAATACAACTTGTGCCCAGCGCTACTTTGTCTATTTTCCATCCAACATATTAATGATTGGAATAGCCGGATCCTCTCGCCGGCGCTCAGCTGTCATCTGGCCACGAGGATGCAGGTGAGGAGATTTGCACGCTTATTCAGTTTGCTCCAGGTCACCTAATGAAAAGCGACTGCAAAGAGTCAGACGGTGGCTGAAAAGTGAATTTTCTATGGCGGATGTAACCAAATCTGTGCCGGCTAATTGTCTCTCATGTTAAACAATGTTAATGAAAGAAGGCAAGATGAGCAGACATGGCGTCCTCTAATCCCCCTGCAATAAAAACAGCAAAAATAGGATTTAATCCCAAAAGTCTGTGTGCAAAAAAAAGGCGCAATGTGCACAAGGATGTGGTCACAAGTCTTCTCTATATGGAGACAAGTATATTGTCTTCTACCTGGGCTCTCAGTATGGCTAGGTTCACACTGCGTTTTTACAGTCTGCTTTTTCATTTATTTTTTTGCAAAGAAACAGATGAAAAAAATATATATTTGTGTGCATCCGTCTTGAGCCATTTTTTCCATTGACTTCATTATGAAAAAATGTTTAAAAAACGGATCAAAGTGCACCAGTTTTTTTTTTTTTTTTTTATCTTGTGCAAAAAACGGATGCGTTTTGATTCGTTTTTTTGAAGTCACTTATCAGCTGCTGTATGTATCCTCAGGAAGTGGTGTAAACTTTCCAGTCTGGAGAGCGGGAGAGGTTCTCTATGGGGATTTGCTGCTTCTCTGGACAGTTCCTGACATGGACAGAGGTGGCAGCAGAGAGTACTGTGTCAGACTGGAGAGAATGCACCACTTCCGGTAGGACATACAGCAGCTGATAAGTACTGGAAGACTAGGGATTTTTTTTTTAATAGAGGTAAATTACAAATCTCTGGAACTTTCTTATACCAGTCGATTTGAAAGCAAAACATTTTAGCTGAACTTTCCCTTTAAGATATACACCAGGAGCTTTTCCTGTTTTATATTCTAAACAAACAGGAAGGAATCCTGTGTACGTGGTGTTCAGCTTGCCACCACCCTAAGGGTACTATTACACGGAACGATTATCGCTCCATGTAATAAATACAACGATCAGCCGATGACAACGATCATCGGCTGATCGTTGATATAGGTTTGGACATATTTTCGTCGGACGCCGACCGTGCACGGCTACGTGTAATAGCGGTGCGTGGCCAGCGACGGACGATATACATTACCCATCCACGTTCCAGGGCTGCTGCTGCGGTCTTCTTCTCCCCGGGTCCTGCGCGCTCTAGCTGCAGAGTGGCCTGTCAGCTGACAGGCCACCCAGCCAATCACAGCTGACAGGCCACTCTGAAGTTAGAGCGCACGGGACCCGTGGAAAAGCGGACCGCAGCAGCAGCCATGGAACGTGGATAGGTAATGTATGTAGTTAAGCAAGGGCTGCAAGGACATCGGTAACGATGTCCGTGCAGCCCTTGTTTAATGATTATCGGGCCGTGTAATAGGTCCAGTAAACGAGCGACGATCTAGCAGATCGCTGCTCGTTTACAGGTATTATCGGGCCCCCATCGGCCCGTGTAATACCACCCTCTCACAGGCATCGCCGGGGTCATGGCCACACTGAGGAGGAGAGCACTGTGAATCGTCTTTGTGAAGCCAAAGAATAAAGCTCCTCCAGGAATCCCCCATTATAGGCTCCTGCAGACGCCATGATCTCCCTCGCTCCTTCTCAGGATCCAGGGATAGACGCTTCATCCTGTCTCCCATCATACAGAACAGGTACCAGGATTATAAAGCAGACCAAATCTTACAGATAGAAAAAGCCCAGGTTTTCTCTGCTCCCACTATGGAGAATCCCAGTATACATCAGCGTAATCTTCCCCTCCCAGGTCTCCGTATCCTGATTACTTTCAATGAATGGAGGTTGTTGGGAAACCTTTGTAATGTAATAATCTGCAGACGCCGCCATATCTGGTGTCTGCTGTATTTCAGGAGTTCCCACATTGCTGAACGCACCGTCCTGGTTCCTTATTTTTCTCTCCTGGATATAAGGTATAGTGGTAGGTGAGTTGGCAGACACTTCTCCCCTCTCCTTAAAGGGGTTCTCCAGCGCTACAAAAACATGGCCACTTTCTCCCTCTCATGTCTCCAGTTCAGGTGCGGTTTGCAATTAAGCTCCATTTACTTTAATGGAACTGAGTTCCAAAGCCCACCCAATCTGGAGACAAGAGAGGGGGAAAGTGGCCATGTTTTTGTAGCGCTGGAGAACCCCTTTAATGTGGTGATTGATGTGTTAGCCTGGGGCCCCAGAGCTGATGCAGAAGGTTTACCAGGTTACAAGAGGCAGCAGATATCTGTCATGGATCCACACTGATCCACAGAAGGAGCAGAGGAAAAATCCTCCAATCCTGGTGCTGACACTCCACCACAACTGGACTCATTGCTCCAGTCTTCCAGTACTTATCAGCTGCTGTTTGTCCTGCAGGAAGTGGTATATTCTCTTCAGTCTGACACAGTGCTCTCTGCTGCCACCTCTGTCCATGTCAGGAACTGTCCAGAGCAGGAGAGGTTTTCTATGGGGATTTGCTGCTGCTCTGGACAGTTCCTGACATGGACAAAGGTGGCAGCAGAGAGCACTGTGTCAGACTGGAGAGAATACACCACTTCCTGCAGGAAATGCAGTAGCTGATAAGTACTGGAAGACTGGAGATACAAGACTGTAAGTTACAATCTCTGACACAATGTAGACTGAGCCTAACGTGTTTCAGAGCAGTGAGCGCCTTCCTTGGGTACAGGCTGCATCTGCATTAATGTTATGAGTCATCTTATCGTAACATGGTATAGATTTCTTTGATTTCATTGTAACCATTGGATATTCCATCAGAGTCAGATAGCTGAAAGATTGTTAATAGCCCAATTGGGCAGGGGTGGGTGGTGGCAGGCTTGGTGGTTCTGTGGTGATGCCCCGCTGTGTTACTTGCCAGTTGGTGAAGGTACAGCTCAGCCCGTTATATTGTCGTGACACCAGTGCCGGTTGAGCGCACAGGTATGCTGGTGCACCTGCTTTTATTTTGAGTGGGCTGGCTATACCTTTTCCCCTGTGGACAGTGACCTGAGGTTGTGTAGGTCTTCCATATACATGTGCTCAGCTCAACGTCTAGACCACAACCTGGACTGGGGACCTGGCAGGAGCCAGGGCCCAACTTGACTGCTGTAGGGAGCGTCCTATCCTGCGTCCCTCCTCTGCAGAATCCAAGGCAAGAAACCTCACACTTCCTCTACCCATGTGACTTCCTTCCTACAGCATGTGTAAACTGTGCTGTGAGTGGGTGAGGAGTGCTTGTGTAAGATGTAAAGAGAAAGGTGATAGGTTAGAAGAAGAAATAACTCTCATTGGTGTACAGATCCATGTGGTACATAAGAAAACAAAAACCCTCTAATTCCTACAGCTGTGCAATATCTGGACACAAATACTTGTTACAACGACATCTAGTGGTAAAACTTTGGTAGTGCTACATTACCACTTTACTCTTTTAAGTACAGACTTTTGTGAAGGGTGTAACCAATAGCAACACCCGTGGTGGGACACCACATTTCCAGTGACACCCTGCATGTGTTTGATCTATATTGAAGCTTGTAAAAATGTAGGGAGAGATTCCCTGTACGCCAGAATACATAGAAAAACAGTCACTTCCTGAAGGACATGCAGCAGCTGAAAAGTACTGGAAGACTGGAGAATTTTAAATAGAAGTCAATTACAAAACTATATAACTTTCTGACACCAGCTGATTTATAAGCAAAACCATTTTGCTGGAGTTCCCCTTAATGAGTCCCCATCAGCAGTTCTCCTTCCCTGGAACCCTTCCGTGTTGTACAGGTTTTAGTATTTTTGCTTCTTGGTGTATTTTCCTCTTTAAGTACTTTATATAAAATACAGAAGCAGTCAGACACCTCTCAGCCCTGGAGTGAAATCCGCCTGGTAGAGATATACACAGCTGTACATTATGGCTCCACATGAGGTGCAGGGCTTCATTAAAGCAGGATTGTCTCCTCAGCACTCTGTTATACAGAGGTAAGCTGTTTTACAAAGAGGCCATGGGAAGACGCAGCGGGGGTCTCACATCCGTCAGACTGGTTACCTGTGCACGTCACAGCCACACACGCGCACACATACATAAACACACACTGATAGTAGATACATACATACATACATACAGACTTCGATACATACACATCCACATACAGTCGTATGCTCACACATACATACACACACTAATACACATACTTACACACACATACAGATACATACATACACACGGAAATACACACATGCTTATATATACATATATATATATGTATATACACACACATATATCTATATATATATATATATATATATATACACATACAGACATAAATACATACATATACACACACTGACAGATACATACACACGTAAATACTTACATATACACATATATACAGACACACGTACAGACAAACATACATACACACATACATGCACACACCCTGATAGATACATACGAACAGATACACATACATACGTACTCACTGAGGGATACATAAATACACACACACATACAGACACACACACAAAGAAAAACCCATTCT
Source organism: Dendropsophus ebraccatus (assembly GCF_027789765.1). Taxonomy (NCBI): domain Eukaryota; kingdom Metazoa; phylum Chordata; class Amphibia; order Anura; family Hylidae; genus Dendropsophus; species Dendropsophus ebraccatus. Next base: position 88,914,889 of record NC_091465.1, read on the forward strand.
CATATTAAACACAGGTTAATAGAGTTGATAAGGAGTGATGTAAAATACTATAGTGATAATACAAATAGCTATTAAAGAATTGTTCAGCTGTACTTCAGAATCTGTACACGATAAAATACTCGGATACTCCAGAGGTCCATTCAATGAGTACAGCTCTGGAGTATAATATAGGATGTGGCTCAGGAGAAGTACACAATAAAATACACACATACTCCAGAGCTTTACTCACTTTTCTGCTGGTGGGGTTGAACAGAGATTGTAACTCACTTGAACTCACCAGCAGAATAGTGAGTGCGGCTCTGGGGTATAATACAGGATGTAACTCAGGATCAGTAATGTAATGTATGTACACAGTGACCCCACCAGCAGAATAGTGAGTGCAGCTCTGGGGTATAATACAGGATGTAACTCAGGATCAGTAATGTAATGTATGTACACAGTGACCCCACCAGCAGAATAGTGAGTGCAGCTCTGGGGTATAATACAGGATGTAACTCAGGATCAGTAGTGTAATGTATGTACACAGTGACCCCACCAGCAGAATAGTGAGTGCAGCTCTGGAGTATAATACAGGATGTAACTCAGGATCAGTAATGTATGTACACAGTGACCTCACCAGCAGAATAGTGAGTGCAGCTCTGCAGTATAATACAGGATGTAACTCAGGATCAGTAATGTAATGTATGTACACAGTGACCCCACCAGCAAAATAGTGAGTGCAGCTCTGGGGTATAATACAGGATGTAACTCAGGATCAGTAATGTAATGTATGTACACAGTGACCCCACCAGCAGGATAGTGAGTGCAGCTCTGGGGTATAATACAGGATGTGACTACAGATGGGTTCTTTTGATGTGGGGAGCCATGTGGTTGTTTTCTTACACCATGTGGATATATTTCATCTTTCATTGGATATATTAGTTATCAGCAGATCTTCTGTCATTCACGTCAGTTTTCAAAAAGCTGGAAAAGCAGATTGGTGATGGCCGCACATCCGACATCCTTTCTGGCTATAGGTTGTTAAATGTAATTATGGAATCTGAGCTGAGGAGGGTCTGGCCAAGCGTTCCCGCTCCTCTCCACCCTACAAGTGATTCCTGTTAGGCCGGAGTCTTGTACGCAGGTCGCCTTTCTTTCCTTTTGCCCTTTGACCCTTCTTTTTAACCACAATCGAGTAAGGCAAACCGTGAGGCCTGAAGCTTTAATTTAGAAAGGAGAGAAACATAACACCAAAAAAATAAGAGCGTGCATCCTTATCGGGCAGAGAAGTGGTGGTGTTTATATAGAATTATCCCAGACACCGTCTGCAGCACATCAAAGCTGTAACCTATATGGCCGCCTATGGATTCCTCCTGAAAAGACTGAGATTGTGCTAAACTGCGAATGACGTTCACTGCCCAAAAAAACACGGCCATGTTTAAAGTCAAAGGATCTGAATATTATCTCCAGCTTATTGAATGTCCCTGTTCACACTTGTGTCATTGCTTCCATTCATAAACTGACCCCAGTGAACCCCCAGTAGGCCTCATTGACCCTTATGGGGGGGGGGGGCTGATGGAGTTTCTGTATTTTTTACAACAAGAAAAGACCAAGAGCTTCCATGAACTGTAGTGTGAATGGAGCCCTAGTAACTTGCATTTGGAGTCCCAATAATATTGTGGGTGACTACTCCACATAGGAACCTCAAGGGTTCCCCAAAAAGAGACCAGGTGGTATCACACAAGACAGACTTAGATACATAATTCTGCAGACAGTATCATATGTGAGGAGGAAAAATACACTCATTCAAGAGACCAATCGAGACAAAGCAGACCAATAAATAGTATCACACAGCATAAGCTTAGATACAGTGGACTGTGTGCTATATATTAGACACAGCCCAATAGATTGGATTAGTGAACAGTAGAACACAAAGGCTTAGATACAACAGACAGAGTGCTACATTGGAGGCTTGGATACCGAAGTTCAGCAGACAAGCAGCATGAGATACTGTGACTGTATCCCCCATGAGGGGCTTGGATACAGTTAGTGAGCAGCACCCAGGACGTGATCCCACTCTGTAGGTATAATATACTCTGAGGCTGGTGGAGCTTATCCCTTCCCTTTGGGGTGATTGTGTCCCTGTGCCTCACATTACCATTAGTGGTGGCCGGCTGCCTATCTGCATTGATTGTATAGACGGTCGGGATAAGATAAAGCGCTTTGCATCACATCCATTATTTCTCGAATCAGTCCATAATTTCACGGTGTTGGAGGAGCAGCAGCGGGGGGTCTTCTATTCACTCTCACAATCACATAGCCGTATATTGGCTGCCGGAGCACATAGGTTGGCTCTGCTCTCCAGAAGCCTCACGCCGTCCTTCTGTGATGAGTTCTTCTGGGGAAATGGAATAGTTTTTCTCCTATGACATGTGGCACAATATCTCCATGCCTAGATGGGGGTACCGGGCCTATCTATAGCCATAGTCCCAGAGGAAGGACACAGATGTGACTCCGCTATCTGCTTCCCTCTTCATGCCCTATGAGCGCTATTATTATAGAGGAAATCATCATGGCAAAGCTTCCCCTGCACGGTGAAGATTACAGGACGCCAAGAAGACACCTTCAGCTCTGCTGGCTGCAATCCGGATTCTTAGCAATATTATATGTCAGATAGTGAAGGGTTCTGTAGACTTCAATAGAAAAACACAGGTGATACTGCTATCATGGTATTCGGTAGACATAGTCGTCATTGGCAGATGCCGTATATACCGGGGGACAGCTGCTATCTGTAGGTAACAGTCTCCTGTATATACCGGGGGCAGCTGCTATCTGTAGGTAACTGTCTCCTGTATATACCGGGGGGCAGCTGCTATCTGTAGGTAACTGTCTCCTGTATTTGCCGGGGGCAGCTGCTATCTGTAGGTAACTGTCTCCTGTATATGCCGGGGGCAGCTGCTATCTGTAGGTAACTGTCTCCTGTATATGCCGGGGGCAGCTGCTATCTGTAGGTAACTGTCTCCTGTATATACCGGGGGACAGCTGCTATCTGTAGGTAACTGTCTCCTGTATATACCGGGGGCAGCTGCTATCTGTAGGTAACAGTCTCCTGTATATGCCGGGGGCAGCTGCTATCTGTAGGTAACTGTCTCCTGTATATGCCGGGGGCAGCTGCTATCTGTAGGTAACTGTCTCCTGTATATACTGGGGGCAGCTGCTATCTGTAGGTAACAGTCTCCTGTATATGCCGGGGGCAGCTGCTATCTGTAGGTAACAGTCTCCTGTATATGCCGGGGGGCAGCTGCTATCTGTAGGTAACAGTCTCCAGTATATGCTGGGGGCAGCTGCTATCTGTAGGTAACAGTCTCCAGTATATGCTGGGGGCAGCTGCTATCTGTAGGTAACTGTCTCCTGTATATACCAGGGGCAGCTGCTATCTGTAGGTAACTGTCTCCTGTATATGAGGGGGGGGGCAGCTGCTATCTGTAGGTAACAGTCTCCTGTATATGCCGGGGGCTGCTGCTATCTGTAGGTAACAGTGTCCTGTATATGCTGGGGGCAGCTGCTATCTGTAGGTAACTGTCTCCTGTATATACCGGGGGGCAGCTGCTATCTGTAGGTAACTGTCTCCTGTATATACCGGGGGGCAGCTGCTATCTGTAGGTAACAGTCTCCTGTATATGCGGGGGGCAGCTGCTATCTGTAGGTAACAGTCTCCTGTATATACCGGGGGCAGCTGCTATCTGTAGGTAACAGTCTCCTGTATATACCGGGGGCAGCTGCTATCTGTAGGTAACTGTCTCCTGTATATACCGGGGGCAGCTGCTATCTGTAGGTAACTGTCTCCTGTATATACCGGGGGCAGCTGCTATCTGTAGGTAACTGTCTCCTGTATATACCGGGGGCAGCTGCTATCTGTAGGTAACTGTCTCCTGTATATGCCGGGGGCAGCTGCTATCTGTAGGTAACTGTCTCCTGTATATACCGGGGGCAGCTGCTATCTGTAGGTAACTGTCTCCTGTATATACCGGGGGCAGCTGCTATCTGTAGGTAACTGTCTCCTGTATATACCGGGGGCAGCTGCTATCTGTAGGTAACTGTCTCCTGTATATACCGGGGGCAGCTGCTATCTGTAGGTAACTGTCTCCTGTATATACCGGGGGCAGCTGCTATCTGTAGGTAACTGTCTCCTGTATATACCGGGGGCAGCTGCTATCTGTAGGTAACTGTCTCCTGTATATACCGGGGGCAGCTGCTATCTGTAGGTAACTGTCTCCTGTATATACCGGGGGCAGCTGCTATCTGTAGGTAACTGTCTCCTGTATATACCGGGGGCAGCTGCTATCTGTAGGTAACTGTCTCCTGTATATACCGGGGGCAGCTGCTATCTGTAAGTAACTGTCTCCTGTATATACCGGGGGCAGTTGCTATCTGTAGGTAACTACATGTTATTCCTGACTGTGGAAATGGCTGTACTAGTCACATTTTATGTTATTCATACTGTCCTCAGAGAGAAAAGCAAAGTTCACAGATCAGAATTGCCGTATATTGGTCACAATGCCTGTACAAGCGCCCCCTTAGTGTCCTCAGGTTGTTTGTGGTATTACAATTCAGCTCCATTTACTTCAGTGGAAAAGAGCTGCAAAACCGCACAGTGGCCCTCACACTGCTCTGTAGGTAAGAATATAATAAAAAAAACACAGAATTAAGAAAACTTGTCAGTTTCAGTTTTACCTTATAGTTGCTTGTATAGAAACTAAATGGCACAAAACTTGCAGATTTGTGTTTTTTTGCAGGACTGGATGCAGCTTTTCCAGGCTCATCCCTACTATCTATATTAGAAAATAATCCTTGCAGTTTTCATTCTCACCGCAGGGTCTTAACCTAAGCTGAGACTTCCTGCTGTGTCTGTGATGATGAGGAGGTTGCTGTAAAGGGATCTGTTCAGCATTGCAGCAACCGGTGACACCAGTAGGGATTTCCAGTCTGACACATTGCTCTCTGCTGCCACCTCTGTCCATGTCAGGAACTGTCCAGAGCAGGAGAGGTTTTCTATGGTGATACCGTAAATTTCTGACACCAGTTTATTTGAAAGATTTTTTTTCTGCCCAAGTACCCCTTTAGGGTACATTCACACTTACCGGATCTGCAGCAGATTTAATTAAATTAACTGAACAGAGCATCAAATCTGCGCCATTAAATCTGCTGCGGATCTGCCGCAGACCTGCGGCAGATCCTGTAGGTGTGAACGCACCCTTAGGCTATGTTCACACTACGTAAGTTTCCGGCCGTAGCGCGTTCCGTGAATAAGCGGCCGGAGACTTACGTAGTTTGCGTATAATGGAAAGTATACGAAGTACGGCTGCACAGTTCACACTACGTACGAACTTACGCCCGGATTGTACGTGCCGGCGTAAAAAATGAACCAGACCATTGTTTGCGGACAAAAATGCCGTAACTTACGCCCGTAGTGTTACATGCGGTCCCGTACGGAGTGGTGATTTCTTAATTTTTGCAGCTTTTTGTGCCGATCCCAAAGGTTCTGTGGGGTGTCCGGGGGCTAGCCGAAGATTTCCAAGTAAAAGACCGCTGTCAGATCGCTACGTAGGGCGCTCGGGAAGCGTAAGTAGACTACGGGCGTAAGTTCGCGCTCCGTACGTAGCCGGCCGCAAATAGCGTAAATCCCCGGCCGGAGTTTACCGCGTATATGTCCGGCAGCGAAAATATGCGACCGGACATATACGCAGTGTGAACATAGCCTTAGGGTACAAACACACACACCGTATACGCAGCGTATTTTCTGCTGCGATACGCAGCAGATTAGATCTAAATAACTGAACACAGCATCAAATCTGCACCATCAAATCTGCTGCAGATCTGCTGCGTATATGGCGTGTGTGTTTGTACCCTTAGGGTAGTTTCACATGTACCGCATCGCAGTGGATTTTCTGCTGCGGATCCGCAGCAGATTTGACTAAATGAATGAACACAGCATCAAATTTGCACCATCAAATCTGCTGCGGATCTTATATAGTAACCAGCCCTCCCCCATAGTCTCTTATATAGTAACCAGCCCTCCCCGATAGTCTCTTATATAGTAGCCAGCCCTCCCCCATAGTCTCTTATATAGTAGCCAGCCCTCCCCCATAGTCTCTTATATAGTAACCAGCCCTCCCCGATAGTCTCCTATATAGTAGCCAGCCCTTTCCCATAGTCTCTTATATAGTAGCCAGCCCTCCCCCATAGTCTCTTATATAGTAACCAGCCCTCCCCCATAGTCTCTTATATAGTAACCAGCCCTCCCCGATAGTCTCTTATATAGTAGCCAGCCCTTTCCCATAGTCTCTTGTATAGTAGCCAGCCCTCCCCCATAGTCTCTTATATAGTAGCCAGCCCTCCCCCATAGTCTCTTATATAGTAGCCAGCCCTCCCCCATAGTCTCTTATATAGTAGCCAGCCCTTTCCCATAGTCTCTTATATAGTAGCCAGCCCTTTCCCATAGTCTCTTATATAGTATCCAGCCCTCCCCCATCCGAACCACCCATATTATAATCTGCTGCAACGTCAGGAGGGCCAGACACAGCAATGGAAAAGCATGGCGGGCCAAAATAATGGCACCACGGACCAGAGTTTGACATGACTGTCCTAAGCCATCCAATTCCTAACATAGAGAAATGACAGAGTCTCTTATATAGTAGCCAGCCCTCCCCATAGTCTCTTACATAGTAGCCAGCCCTCCCCATAGTCTCTTATATAGTAGTCAACCCTCCCCCATAGTCTCTTATATAGTAGCCAGCCCTCCCCCATAGTCTCTTATATAGTAGACAGCCCTCCCCCATAGTCTCTTATATGGTAGACAGCCCTCCCCCATAGTCTCTTATATAGTAGACAGCCCTCCCCCATAGTCTCTTATATGGTAGCCAACCCACCCCAATAGTCTCTTATATAGTAGCCAGCCCTCCCAATAGTCTCTTATGTAGAAGCCATTTTTTAAAATAGTCTCTTATATAGTAGCCAGCGCTCCCCAATAGTTTTATATAGGGGCCAGCGCTCTCCAATAGTCCTATAAAGTAGCCAGCCCTTCCCAATGGAGACTTATATAGAAGCCAGTCCCTAAAATCGTCTCTTATATAGTAGCCTGTGGCCTACGATACTATAATATGGGCAGTCTGAGCAGCCATCCGGACCACCCATATTATAATTTGCTGCAACGTCAGGAGGGCCAGACACAGCAATGGAAAAGCATGGCGGGCCAAAATAATGGCACCACGGACCAGAGTTTGACATGACTGTCCTAAGCCATCCAATTCCTAACATAGAGAAATGACAGAGTGCAAAAGTCAGCAGTAAAATCTGAAGCCATGTGAGTGAGCTCCCAGTATCCATCAGTCGCCCAGCAGTGTTCTGTGTCCGTTACACGGGGGACATTACGCTTCTGTATAATACACAGGTAAATCACAGGTGTGGACGGCAGGTCGTTCTCTTATTGCAACGCTTCCTCGTCCCCGTACAGGGAAATTGGAACCTCTCCGATGTAATTTGCAGGTATGTCGCTCTCCATGTGCTCCTTGTTATTGTCTAAATTCAATTAGCTGAGCCGCAGTGAATAGGAACACGATCCCCCCCCCCATCCTCTTCCTGCACGCTTTATTTACACGTTATTAACAGTAACCACAAAAGAAAACATTGTGTCCTAATGTGCGGAACCAGGAGATGGAAACAGGCGGCTTCTCGTCACCTCCTAATCCTGTCATCAGAGATCGGGGAGCAACCAGATCTGGGAGTGAGTGCACATCCGTGTGCCCAGCCATCAAACGTGTGCCTGGTCCAGGCGTCTGACAGAAGTATCACATATTCTCTCATCAGGGATTGTAGGAGCTGTACAAGCACTGGATCTCAGCCTCCCCCCCCCCCCACAGGGGGTACACGGCACAGTTTGAGGAGGTACGTGGGAGGTGTAAAAAATAAGCTTTTGCTCTTGGCGCCGGGACACTGCTATCATTCCGCAATGTCCTGCAGCCAATGCAGCAGCTCACCCTATGCACGAGTGCGGGGGGCACCGCCTCATCTTGTGCCTGCTTTACTGTGGTCAAAATTTATACCAGCGCAGACCTGTTGTAGATTTCGCCAAATATACTGAAAGATGTGCTCCTCCAAAGAGATCTGCTATGGGATGTGTTGGCAGAGATGTGGGCAGGGCCGTATTTACCACTAGGCACTCGTGGTCCAGTGCCTAGGGCAGCACCTTGCAGGGGGGCAGCACCAGGGAGTGTGGGGGGGGGACATTTTTATTTTTATTGTCTCCCACCTCCCGGTTAGACTTGCCAGTAAATCTGATGACTTTTTCAGGGGGGTATGATCAGTTCTGGTGTGGCAGTATTGTTCAGGTCTGGTATAGCTGTGACGTCTGTAGCTATTACCTACCAATCCTGTGGTGAGAATTCCTTCAGACAATATGCAGACGGCTCTAATCGTTCATTCAATGGTGGAAATTTATGTGTTAAGCAGTTAAAAATCATGTGGCCAAAACCACGCTTTCCCACGTTGGGGCGTCTTTAGGTTTAGTGCTTAGGGCAGCAGCAGCTCTTAATACAGCCCTGGATGTAGGTACAGCTGGCTTACAGGTACACCGGTGTGGATGAATCCCCCTGATGGGTCTATAGAGTTTTAATGGCAGCCTCTAAGGTTCTTTAGCTAGGCTGCTGCGTTTAATGGGATCACATGACAGCTGGTCTCCGACACTGCGTGACAAGAAAAAACATTAAAATGGCGCTAAAAATGAAGGTAAGAGACTTACCTTCATCCTCAGCGCCCCGAGTGCTATAGGGACAGATCAGCAGGTTAGTTTCTTCTAACCTGCTGGTATCTTCTTTTTAATACCTCACTGATCTCTGAGAATACGGTCAGTAGTATCTGTGAAAAAAGTTTTCTTCTATAGATTATAAAAATTGTAAATATCTATCTATACACACAGGTAAGGTAGGGTACTGGAAAGACACGTAGATAAGTGCAGCCCTAGACTGGCACCCGCCCCAGCTGTCCCTACCTACTTGCTACAAACTGTACTAAGAATTACTGAGGACAACTGGTCAACAAACCTTACACTGAAATAAGTGCAACACAAAACAAGACAAAACAAACACAATAAGGAATAGTCAGGAAAACTAAGTCAGCAACAGCCGGACATCGAAGGTACAGAATCAGAACCCAGACAGCAAAGTCAGGGAACGAAATCCAAAAAGTCTGAGCAAAAACAACAAATGGTCAGGAGAATGCTAGGTCAAGGCACAAGGCGCTATCACAGGCACTGGACTGAGACCGGGGCTGGAATATATATAAAAGAGGAACCTAGCTGCTGACAGCTAACTGGCTAGGTCCGGCCTGTTGTGAAGGATGCCGTCGGCGTTACTCCCAGCCGAGGTGCGCGGCTCGGCTCCTGATAAAACATTCATACATAGCAAGGGGGGTGCTTTTTTGTAGTTTGCCTATGGCAGCAAAGTGACTACAGATCCCAGCAGATTAATTGTTAAACTGCTGGGGTGTACACCAGTATACTCACCACCATCTGTACTGCCCCCACCACAAGACCTGTGAACCATGGAACCATCTGTGTATAGTCTGATGGTTTTCTCATAGGTGTTTTTTTCTAATAGTATTAATCTGTACATGAGAATATTCGTAAGTAAAAACCTTAAAAATATTCCTTAATTAACTATTAGGTGGCAGCGATCACTCTGATCATGGTCAGTATAGTAATTAAAAATACAGTGGTGCCTTGGATTACGAGCATAATTGGTTTCGGGACCGCACTTGTAATCCAAATCCACTCTTAAACCAAAGCAAATATTCCCATAAGAAATCACTGACATGCAGACAATTGGTTCCACATCCCAAAATAATGAGTTTATATTCTGAATAACATGTAGAACAAATGAAACAAACAATGAGAAGCAGCTGAATCTGTGATATTATAAGTTACTGTACAGTATAGCAATCAGCATGTGGTGTATAATGTATAGTAACTGTATAACCCTGATAACACAGCAGCTGGATATGTGATATATAAGTTACTGTACAGTATAGCAGCAGGTGGGGTATAATGTATAGTAACTGTATAACCCTGATAACACAGCAGCTGGATATGTGATATATAAGTTACTGTACAGTATAGCAATCAGCATGTGGTATATAATGTATAGTAACTGTATAACCCTGATAACACAGCAGCAGCTGAATCTGTGATATTATAAGTTACTGTACAGTATAGCAATCAGCATGTGGTATATAATGTATAGTAACTGTATAACCCTGATAACACAGCAGCTGGATATGTGATATATAAGTTACTGTACAGTATAGCAGCATGTGGTGTATAATGTATAGTAACTATATAACCCTGATAACACAGCAGCTGGATATGTGATATATAAGTTACTGTACAGTATAGCAATCAGCATGTGGTGTATAAAGTATAGTAACTGTATAACCCTGATAACACAGCAGCTGGATATGTGATATATAAGTTACTGTACAGTATAGCAATCAGCATGTGGTGTATAATGTATAGTAACTGTATAACCCTGATAACACAGCAGCTGGATATGTGATATATAAGTTACTGTACAGTATAGCAGCATGTGGTGTATAATGTATAGTAACTGTATAACCCTGATAACACTGCAGCTGGATATGTGATATATAAGTTACTGTACAGTATAGCAGCATGTGGTGTATAATGTATAGTAACTGTATAACCCTGATAACACAGCAGCTGGATATGTAATATATAAGTTACTGTACAGTATAGCAATCAGCATATGGTGTATATTGTATAGTAGCTGTATAACCCTGATAACACAGCAGCTGGATATGTGATATACAAGTTACTGTACAGTATAGCAGCATGTGGTATATAATGTATAGTAACTGTATAACCCTGATATCACAGCAGCTGGATATGTGATATATAAGTTACTGTACAGTATAGCAGCATGTGGTGTATAATGTATAGTAACTGTATAACCTGATAACACAGCAGCTGGATATGTGATATATAAGTTACTGTACAGTATAGCAGCATGTGGTATATAATGTATAGTAACTGTATAACCCTGATAACACAGCAGCTGGATATATGATATATAAGTTACTGTACAGTATAGCAGCATGTGGTATATAATGTATAGTAACTGTATAACCCTGATAACACAGCAGCTGGATATGTGATATATAAGTTACTGTACAGTATAGCAGCATGTGGTGTATAATGTATAGTAACTGTATAACCCTGATAACACAGCAGCTGGATATGTGATATATAAGTTACTGTACAGTATAGCAACATGTGGTGTCTAATGTATAGTAACTGTATAACCCTGATAACACAGCAGCTGGATATGTGATATATAAGTTACTGTACAGTATAGCAATCAGCATGTGGTATATAATGTATAGTAACTGTATAACCGTGATAACACAGCAGCTGGATATGTGATATATAAGTTACTGTACAGTGTAGCAGCATGTGGTGTATAATGTATAGTAACTGTATAACCCTGATAACACAGCAGCTGGATATGTGATATATAAGTTACTGTACAGTATAACAATCAGCATGTGGTGTATAATGTATAGTAACTGTATAACCCTGATAACACAGCAGCTGGATATGTGATATATAAGTTACTGTACAGTATAGCAGCATGTGGTGTATAATGTATAGTAACTGTATAACCCTGATAACACAGCAGCAGCTGGATATGTGATATATAAGTTACTGTACAGTATAGCAATCAGCATGTGGTATATAATGTATAGTAACTGTATAACCCCGATAACACAGCAGCAGTTGATACAGGATGGACCTGCAGATCCCCATAATGCAGTAGTGTAGTACAACAGGCGAGAATAGAGAAGCAGGGCTGCTGTCAGAGGTCTGTGTGGGCAGCAGGACAGGGGTTCAGCATGTCGGGAAGTGAGAATCACAGAGCTGTGCAGGAGGACATTGACAGAAACTTTTCTGATTCAATAGTTTTTATTGAAATTTTCACAAATTACACTATTATATGGACAAAAATACAACAATATAAAAATAGATTATATCCACAGAGTGTGTTGGTTTGCACTTTGAGTCTCTGTTCCCTCTGGAGATCTTGTATTGCTCCAGCAGTTAGTCTCTATTCATAGGATTTTGTGCTGCACACAGTGCGTTACTTATTTCATAAACTTCTATTGTGGAGATGTGCTGGTATAGTTATGCTTCAATAAAGAAACAACAATGTTCCATATTTCCAGTGCTTCCAGCATTCTTTATTTGACGAAATAAACAACAGAAGGACATTGCAAGGCTATTTTCCGATAAAACACTGGTCGGGTCACGGAACGGCCGGTGTCAGATCTTCACTGCCGCTGAATTCGGATGCAGGCGCACCAGTGTGCTCACAATGGAGAGTGCGTCCAGAGCCGCATGCTCCATTGTATGCACTGACAGGTGTTCTGCGGCCGCAATTCACTGTTATACCATGTGTATACACTGCGGCTGGGATTCCTTAGAAGGCAGCACCACGTAAGTTCCGTAGCAATCGTGGCCGTTGTTACAACAGCCGTGATTGTTATGTTACTTAGGTAGTGTGAACATAGCCTACATGTGTAGAAAGACTGTTTGGTGCACAGCACCTCTCACCACTCCTGGGAACAGCGATCTGTGTTCTCCATGATTTGATTGAACGTACGGCAGGATTTGTAGCTGGTGCTAGCAGCAAGACCTAGGTCTTCCATGGATAGTGGCTTCTAGATGTTTCTCCACTTGGTAACAGGAGCCGCCTTTGTTAGTACAATCCTTTATTAATCAGCAGGAGATGGATAGTGCTGGAAACCACAATTTATTGGAATCAATACAGAGCTCTAAAGTCCCAATGTGAACATATGTGGTGAGCCCCCGGATGGTGTTATAGCGGTGAGACGGCCGGTCACTTGCTAGATGGAAGTGTGATGCACTACTGTGGTGGATGGCCGAGATACAGCCGACTTTAAGTGACGCCAGTGCCTGTGGGCACACAGGTGTAATGGCACGCCTGCTTTTAAGGTGTAAGGCAGGTTGTACCCTTTTTCCCTGTAGTCGGTGTCCTGTTTGGTTGCTACCAGGTCTCTTGGGCTAGTTTAGTCAGGTGGCCGAGTAATAGTAGGACCCGCCACCCACAGAAAGGGGAGATGTCCCAAGGTTGTGGTGTATATGCTGTGCAGGTGGTGGTGAATAATCACAGACTCCGTTGATAACATTGACCTGGTTTACTATTAGCAAATGTGCAACAGGTAATACAAAAGTACTTTGTTATGTATACTTGACAAAGTTCCAATAAATACTGAGACGTAAAACCACCAGATCTGTGTGATAAGTGCTGAGTAGGATGTAGTAGAGTTGATAAGGTTGTACTGAGATAGCGTAGTAGAGAGGAGGCTGCCGTGAGAGTCTCAACCCAAGTAGTAATGTGCTCTGCTGGGATGTTGGAGTGTAGAGAAGAATACTTGTAGAAGAAGAAGAAGACAACCTGTGCCTGCGTATTGACTTTCCTATTGTCTTCACACCACCGTATGCCCACTAGCTTAGGCTGAACCGTACTAATAGGTGACACAGGCCCCAGACCTAGTTACCTGGGATGAGGAGAGTGCTGAGGGTTCCCTGGCTGACACTCGCGCTGCGAGATGGAGTTCCTAGACTTTGCAGTAACTTTGCTCCATCTGAATCAGTTCCTAGCTCTTTGGCCTTGATACTGGATACTGTCCTGCACTGTAACTCCTAGTCCTCGGCGTGGGTTGAGATGATCTGTTGGTTAGTTCTCTCCTGAAGGGTTTAGCCATGCATCACTCGCGATACAGGTACTTCAAGAAAGAAGTTTGTAAGAGGGCACTGTCCTGTGTCCTACCCATGCGGGGTACTAAGACTGCGACTTAAACTCCTCCCCTTCCCCTTCCTGTTCAGCGTGCGCTGTGGTTGGGTGGAAAGAGTGCAATAGTAGAGTAGAAATGGAAGAGGTGATAGGACAGAAGAAAGTAAGGATCCTATTGGTTCACAGAATCTGGTACTTATAAACATAATAAGCCTTTGAGATATTTCAGCCGTTCAGCTTCCACACTTCAGTACAGAACACAGTGACATCTAGTGGTCATTTTTTAGTACTACAGAATCACAAAAGTTCAGACTTTTATGAAGGGTGTGAATAGCAGTAACACCCTTAGTTGGACACCACATAATAATATTATAGGTTATAGCTACTGGATTGTGGAATAAGGTCGGGAATTGAGGGATTTCTTTTGATTAAGGGACTTTGAGTCAGGAAGGAAGTTTTCTTTTTATGAGGAACAATCGGGTTCTACCTCATTATGAGTTTTACCTTCCTCTGGATCAACACTGCAGGATACTAGGCTGAACTAGATGGACAGATGTGGTTGGTTTTTTTTCAGTCTTCTCCTCCTGTGTAATAACCTCTGTGCCTGTTGGGTCTGGAGACTGCTATGGGGGGAGAGGGGCCATGCTGACATCTTATAGGCCATGCAATGCTTCCAGGGGTCTAGTTGGCGCCACCTATTGGAGGGGCATGTCTTTAGATCATTGCTTGGCCCATTGAAACAAGACTATGACTTATCAACCTTCTTTAGCTGTTTTTGACTGCTTATGACCCCATTCTGGTCTTTTATAGGAGTCTACTGAAACAATCCTCTCAGAACTTTTTTTAGGTTTTAAAATCTAATGGCTTTTTGTTGAAAATTTTCATTTTTAACATTTGGTTACTGGCGTCTCCATTGGAGCCAAGTGATTTGCCTGTTCCCGTGGTATCCCATTGGCATTAGTCAGTGATGAGATGGTAGGCCGCTGGCTTGCCGAGCTCCATGTACTTTGCCAGATTCCAGTCCGCTCCTGTGGGTTTTATTGGAACAACAGTGAGGGGTGAATGGCGGAGTGTGAGCCCCGGAGGATGAGTGCTCGGGTTTCATGAGTCCCAGGGAAAAGCTGACACATCAGAGTGGGTAGGAAGGAGGGGGACGCACTTTCCCAGGCTGTGAGAAGGCGTGCAGCTGGCCTGACTCTCACCACCGAAAGGGGAGAAAGTCTGAAGTCTTGCCAGGGTCTTAGCTTGGGTAATGAAAGCAGAGGGTTGAAAGGTCAGAGTGGGTCCTGCTAGACTTTGCCACAGCTGTTGGCGCTTGACTCCTGCCATCTCCCAGGTATGAGGTATAACACGGCAATCCTCATGTATGGACAGAGTGCTAGGTGCAGATGGTCAGGCCAAGGTTAGTGATGGAGCTGAGAACGTCATTGCAGGAGGACAGTTATTTATATATATATATATATATATATATATATATATATATATATATATATATATATATATATATATAGCTAGTGGGCACCACTAATAATCATGGAGTGCTAAACCAATGCATATAAGTAGTACATCATCCTTTTAAAAGAAAAAAAGCATATGCACAAAAAATGGTAGCACATCACGAAAATCTTTATTATAACACTGACATAGATACAAAATACCACATAAATAAATGAATGTACAGGAGTAGTAAAATGAGGGAGACAGCACCCCAAATACTGCTCTACATTAAAAACACTAAAATGTCACCATAAGTCCTGCTGGCGATCCAGCCGGGACTAATCTACCACTCTGACTCT
This sequence comes from Dendropsophus ebraccatus, assembly GCF_027789765.1. NCBI lineage: Eukaryota > Metazoa > Chordata > Amphibia > Anura > Hylidae > Dendropsophus > Dendropsophus ebraccatus. The sequence continues at coordinate 88,930,550 of NC_091465.1, forward strand.
GGACTGTATGTACAATGACAAAAATCCAACATCTCTACCTAGAGACCCAGTAAAACAAAATATAACCACAAATAATGGAGCATAGGAAAAAAAAAGAGAAAATTGGAAAAGATCCCCATATACAGTCCAACAGAATGAGAGTCAGATGGGATAAGGAATCACCCCACGCGTTCCGCCATCTAGCGGCTTCCTCAGGGATGTCAGGAGGACAGACTGCTTATAGAGGATATAAAGTGGGGACATTGCTGTGGATAGTGGTCCCAACCTTTGCTCTCATTTAACAACACTCTTGGCATGTCATAGAGACATGGGGACAGGGATATGTGGAGAGGGATCAGAGCCCACTGATCACTGGAACTAGGTGGGAGAAGCACCTGGGGCCCAGATACCGACCCATCAAAGCTTCACTAGTGTCTGCATGTGTCTACCTCAAAAGCTTGTTTAAATGACAGTAACACTTTAAGGGGATTGTCCATACTTATAAAAACATGGTGGCTTTCTACCATAAACATCACCTCTCCTGTCCTCAGGTCGGGTCCGGGGGGGTTGCAGCTCAGTTCTATTGAAGTGAAGGGCTCTGAATTGTGTTACCACACACAACCTGAGGACAGTGGTGGCACTGTTTTTGCAAGAAAGTAGCTGCATTGTTTTTTTTATTTTTATATTCTTGATAATCCTTTGAAATACTCACCATGGGGCCTGTGCTCTCACATGTGCCTTGCGTTATATCCGCGATGGATCTTATGCTGCAGCTTCCCCCGAGCTGGCACTTTCATTAGCTGCAATGCAGACAACACTGTGATCTTTGGCCATGTGACGTGTGTTGTTACCAAAGTCACCAAAATATGGAACACCAATATTCTGTGGTCAAATGTCTATAGAGGATGAATGTGGCAGTGCCTATGTGTGACCCTAATGGGACACTCTGGTCCCCATTGTCTCGATTGCAGGGACCACAATGGTCGGCCCCCTGTGATTAGATAGTTGGCCTTTGACTTCTTTAGAGCTTATTTGAAGCATATTTCATGTGTAATATGAAGAATTCTTTTCTTGGTGTCATTGAGTTTAATGGAAGCACAATATAGACATTGGAAGGACATGTCGCTGGTGGCTTTCTTTCTTTCTTTCTTTCTTTTTTTTTTAGCCGTGTAGAGTCCTAATGATGATAATAATTATTATTTGTATGGCGCCAACAGATTCCACAGCGGTTTTGTTTTGTTTGTTTTTTTAAATGGGGGGGGGGCACTCGGCTGTTGGTATTGTTGGGCCCCATTCACATCTTTGTCTGTCACCATTATACATTGGGATATGGCTCTCAGTATATGCCAGTATATAAGTTTTCCGGGCATTTTGGCATACGCTGGGGACATAGATGTGAATGGCACATTGCCAGGAGATTATCTGGAAAGTTCTCCAGGATTTGGTTTGATCTCAGTGTAATCTGAAGATTGATATGCCAGACAAAAGAAGTAAGATAGAGGACAGACGTTCTCTCACACTGGTTACATCACAAGAATGTCCTATGTAGTGGGCCGTGGGCAGTCGGACCCCCTGATAGAACATCTGGCTATGGGCCCACTACATTGCTCTCCCAGTGTGAGGGTGGCTCGGGAAACAGATGCTGCATTCCTTATCCAGAAGCCAACGTGCCCACAACATACCTATGGCATTCGTCTCATGGAGGAGACTCTGCAGCAATTCTCTGGGTTTCATGGGTAGTAAACCTTTCTTGACCAAGCTTATACAAAGGTACATTGAGGAAACAAAGCTTTATTTATGGGGGATTTCATTGCTAGTCATACACTGTGTTACACATTGTGTCCTGATGTAGTTATCCCAGATATACGTCTGGTGGACCCGCTGATATATGCCTTGATGTGACCGCCATCTTACATACAGTGATAGGTCCCTGGGATAGTAGCCACTAGCTGAGAGACAATGGCCACTTACAGCTTACAGCACGGTCTGGCTATTCTGTATATACACATGGGGGGGGGGGGATTTATGAAAGGGTGTATATATACACCTGGTGTAAACTGCTCACAGCAACCAATCACAGCTCAGCTTTCAGCTCTGGTAAAATATAAGAGGTGCTGTGATTGGCTGCTCTGGGCAGTTTACACCGGGTGTCTATTTCCACCCTTTCATGAATTTCCCCCATGGATACTAAGGGGCTGCTCATAGTTATAGTACAGCTGTAGCATATACATGAAACAAATGCATAAAGAAGTATACAGACACACGTGATGCACACACCTGCTTTTCCCATACTTTTCTACATAAATAACAGATACGTTTTTGGTGTCGATTCTTTTCCTTGTGAGGAGGGATCTGGTAAACCAGTAGAATACGAAGACTTTACCTTTCCAAGTTTCTTGTTTAAAAAAAATAAAAGTAACTATGCGTTGGGTTTATGCTATGTGGTTTTATCCCACAAAAATCTCTACAGGTGTGAACATGGTTTAAGGTTTCTACCTATGGGCAGGTTGCACAATCCGTTTCTGGTGATAGAACAGGTCCTCACTGGGACTGATATCTTGCGTCTTTTGGCTATTTTAGTATTATTTTGTATTGTTCCTATACTTGGTAACGTCTGTTATAATGTATGGATGCAGAATGGTTAGAGTAAGCAGCGTCTGAGTTGGGGGAAGCTGTAGCCATACATCCCAAGGTTCCCCTTCTCCCCAGATCATACATCATCTTCTTCCGTATTTTTCCACAGTAGCCATTGTCTTTGTGTAGTCGTAGCCTTTGAATATACATATATATTTCTTTGTGTACATCTGGGTCATCTCTCCTATCTATATACTCTGCCTGCAGTTTCTTGGAGTACAGGTTCCATCTATCTGATAGAAGGGGAGATTTGCATGTACAGGCACGGCATAAATGATTCATTCCATTCCATTCCCTTAATCTGCGTGACGTGCAGATAATTTGGGTTGCTGCGTGTGCTGTGAGGAGATATGTATTGCCGGGTGGATTCTGACTGGTCCCGATCAATAACCCCTATCTCATCGAGGTCACGACTGAGGAAATGACTTGTGGATATAAGAGCGTGGCAGCGGTCAGAGGGGCATCATCCAGAGTGATTATTGTGGAGATGGGGGGTCCTGGATCTACATAGCAGCGGCCCGCCAGGAATCTCCAATCCCCTTTAATTGGGCGTCCAAAAACAAAGTGTCTGAACTGTGAAATGGACGTCTGTTTTCCCATTAGGTAAAAAGCCATGAAATGTACAAGACTCCCAGATCTGTGACATTGATGCTAAGTCTGTGCAGGCGGACGCCCTCCGTAACCCCTCACCTCCCAACAGCCATGAAAATGACAGGCCGCGGTAATCCTCACACTATGAAAGAAACTGGTGACGTCACTGCGACCAGTCACATTGGGGGAATTTGGAGGATGTTTATGAATGAGATGGAAGCAGGTAGTTGTCATAGACGTGTCCAAAATGATGGGACTTGTAGTTTTGTAACAGCTGGAGGGCCCGAGTTTGACATCCCCGTCATAGAGGGTCGAGATTTGCCCAAACTTCTTTTTGCACCTTCATTCACCAGCAAAGGTTTTGACCCCTTAATTTGAAGTGAATCTTGCGGGCACAGATGGCGTCCACCATATGTTTTAGATGATCATATATACACTGAGCATGCCCGATATTATAGCCCCTCATATAGTAGCCGGTTGGACAGCCTTTCACCTGCAGAACTGCGGCCATCTGTTGTGCTATGGATTCCACTAGGGGATAAATAGTTCTGTAGGAATTGCGCCCCCATGTGGACAGGATGACTTCTCGCTGTCTCCGCTCAATAGATGGAGGTCCTGACTCATCCTAAACAGCCTGTCCTACCAGAAATATTGATAGGATTACGCTCTGGGACTGTGAAGGCCGGGGAAGAAGGGAACGCTCCTGACCAGCCCATGACTACACGACTCGTGTGGATGGCTCATTGTGCTGCTGACAGTCTCCTTCTCCCATTGGGGAGTTTTGTGGCCACAATGGGGTTATCCAGCATTGGAAAAACATGGCCACTTTCTTCCAGAGACAGGACAGCACCACTGTTGTCTCCAGTTCGGATGCAGGTTTTGTAACTTGGTTCCATTGAAGTGGATGGAGCTTAATTTGAAACCGCACCTGAACTGCAGACAAAAGTGTTGTTGTCTCTGGAAGAAAGTGGCCGTTGGTGGATACAGCAATACTGTATCCACCAACCCACTGGTAGCGTCCTGTGTGATGAGAGTAAGTCCTTCCCAGACACGTTGGTTAGAAGACTCCTTGGTCCTTGGTTAGGGTAAGAAATGATCTCCGCATGCGGCCTAGGGCACAGACGCTGGGAATCAGGCGGAATCCAAAGGCTCTGAGGAAGGAGCTGGGTGCTGTATATTAGGCATTAGGAACTGACGGACTGCACTAGTTTGTACTGAGAGAATCTGGATTTTAAAGGGAAATGTCAGGGACATAAAACACGTTGGAAACCCATAATGAGCCATAAAGATGTGAGTGATATTTGTCTGTAGCCGAGAATACTGATAGCAAGACATTAGCAGCAATTACTCTGAGCTGGAAAATGATGATAATCATCTGTACAAAGCTCCTTCAGCTTCACAAAAATCACGGACACAGTGCAAGCAACGGCCTGTGTGCAGCGGCTGCCCAGGAGTACCCAGACACTCAGCTCTGACCGCATGATGCAGCCCTCTGGGTGGGATATAATCTATGTGTGATGTAACTATGATGGATGTGTGATGTAGTAATGATGTATGTGTGTGATAGGATGATGTACGTGTGATGTGATGATGTATGTGTGATGGGATGATCTGTGTGTGATGTGATGATGTATGTGTGATGGGATGATGATGTATGTGTGATGGGATGATCTGTGTGTGATGGGATGGGATGATGTATGTGTGATGGGATGATCTGTGTGTGATGGGATGGGATGATGTATGTGTGATGGGATGATGTATGTGTGATGGGATGATGTATGTGTGATGGGATGATGCATGTGTGATGTAATGATGATGTATGTGTGATGGGATGATCTGTGTGTGATGGGATGTGATGATGTATGTGTGATGTGATGATGTATGTGTGATGGGATGATCTGTGTGTGATGGGATGATTATAATGTGTTTGTGATGTGTGTGATCTAACAATGATCTATATGTGTTGCAATGATGATCTACATGTGATGTAGTAATTAATGTGTGATGTAACAATGTATGTGTGATGTTATAATGATCTATATATGATGTAATGATGATCTGTGTGTGATGCGAGGAGACATTCCTGAAAACCATTACATCATCACACCAGCAGGGGGCAGTGTGTCCTCCCCACATTATCACACCAGCAGAGGGCAGTGTATCCTCCCCACATTATCACACCAGCAGGGGGCAGTGTATCCTCCCCACAATATCACACCAGCAGAGGGCAGTGTATCCTCCCCACATTATCACACCAGCAGGGGGCAGTGTATCCTCCCCACATTATCACACCAGCAGGGGGCAGTGTATCCTCCCCACATTATCACACCAGCAGGGGGCAGTTTGTCCTCCCCACATTATCACACCAGCAGGGGGCAGTGTATCCTCCCCACATTATCACACCAGCAGGGGGCAGTGTGTCCTCCCCACATTATCACACCAGCAGGGGGCAGTGTATCCTCCCCACATTATCACACCAGCAGGGGGCAGTGTGTCCTCCCCACATTATCACACCAGCAGGGGGCAGTGTGTCCTCCCCACATTATCACACCAGCAGGGGGCAGTGTGTCCTCCCCACATTATCACACCCGCAGGGGGCAGTGTATCCTCCCCACATTATCACACCAGCAGGGGGCAGTGTGTCCTCCCCACATTATCACACCAGCAGGGGGCAGTGTGTCCTCCCCACATTATCACACCAGCAGGGGGCAGTGTGTCCTCCCCACATTATCACACCAGCAGGGGGCAGTGTATCCTCCCCACATTATCACACCAGCAGGGGGCAGTGTATCCTCCCCACATTATCACACCAGCAGGGGGCAGTGTGTCCTCCCCACATTATCACACCAGCAGGGGGCAGTGTGTCCTCCCCACATTATCACACCAGCAGGGGGCAGTGTGTCCTCCCCACATTATCACACCAGCAGGGGGCAGTGTGTCCTCCCCACATTATTCTATCTTTTTATCTGGGTGCAGTATTTCTTTGTCTATGTTGGGATTCAGTTTTCCCAATCCTTTTATTCGCTGGGAGAGGATCCTGGTAGCGGCTTCATCCCTGTTCAGGATAGATGTATGCTCAGAGCGTGCATGTGTTTATGGGGATCAAGAGAGCGGTCAGATGTAGAACAACATTATCATGAGCCTATATAAACATAAGTCATGTGACCTGGTCACCTATAGTATTGACCTCCTATAGAAATGGAGATTTACTTTAAAGTGACAGAATGCTCCATTTGTGTATTCAATGGGTTAAAGTGCCCCTTTTCCACCACTTTGGCCATGTCTCCTGTAGGAAGAGCACAATTACAGGGATGGCTTCTCATCCAAGTTCATGGCAGGAGAGGCAAGTCAGTAGGGAGCCGATCGGAAGGAGCGCAGCTGTCCCTGTCCTTCCCCTTCAGCCGCAGGATTACTTGCAGCGTCTGGAGGTGTCGGGGGTGGAGGGAGGATTTGGGGACATTCCTTGGAAACTTACGTCACTCCAGCACAATTTCTCTTCTTTCTAGTTGATAAAGAGAAGCCCCCTGCGTCCCTGTATGTGGTCCTGAGGTTGTGTGCTCACGATCTGGCACGCGGGGCTGTCTATGATAGGGTTAATCAGTGGGGTGTTCGGATAGTCACTGTGTGTGGTGCCAGCCTACAGCCGCTTATGCCACTGTAAGGTTATCTTCTGAGGCTGCCCCCCATCTTATTCTCTGATCATCCGACAATGACATCATTTATTCCCATCAGTCCCCGGGACTTGGCAACGTGGTCAGCCTGACAAATTGTAGCATAGTACAGGGGGTACTAGTGTATATGTAGCATAGTACGGGGAGTACTAGTGTATATGTAGCATAGTACGGGGGGGTACTAGTGTATATGTAGTATAGTACGGGGAGTACTAGTGTATATGTAGCATAGTACGGGGGGGGTACTAGTGTATATGTAGCATAGTACGGGGAGTACTAGTGTATATGTAGCATAGTACGGGGAGTACTAGTGTATATGTAGCATAGGATGGGGAGTACTAGTGTATATGTAGCATAGTACGGGGGGTACTAGTGTATATGTAGCATAGTACGGGGGGTACTAGTGTATATGTAGCATAGTACGGGGAGTACTAGTGTATATGTAGCATAGTACGGTGGGGGGTACTAGTGTATATGTAGCATAGTACGGGGGGGTACTAGTGTATATGTAGCATAGTACGGGGGGGTACTAGTGTATATGTAGCATAGTACGGGGAGTACTAGTGTATATGTAGCATAGTACGGGGAGTACTAGTGTATATGTAGCATAGTACGGGGGGGTACTAGTGTATATGTAGCATAGTACGGGGGGGGTACTAGTGTATTTGTAGCATAGTACGGGGGGGGTACTAGTGTATATGTAGCATAGTACGGGGAGTACTAGTGTATATGTAGCATAGTACGGGGAGTACTAGTGTATATGTAGCATAGTACAGGGAGTACTAGTGTATATGTAGCATAGTGCGGGGGGGTACTAGTGTATATGTAGCATAGTACGGGGGGGTACTAGTGTATATGTAGCATAGTACGGGGGGGGTACTAGTGTATATGTAGCATAGTACGGGGGGTACTAGTGTATATGTAGCATAGTACGGGGGGGGGTACTAGTGTATATGTAGCATAGTACGGGGGGAGTACTAGTGTATATGTAGCATAGTGCGGGGAGTACTAGTGTATATGTAGCATAGTACGGGGGGTACTAGTGTATATGTAGCATAGTACGGGGGGTACTAGTGTATATGTAGCATAGTACGGGGAGTACTAGTGTATATGTAGCATAGTACGGGGGGGGGTACTAGTGTATATGTAGCATAGTACGGGGAGTACTAGTGTATATGTAGCATAGTACGGGGAGTACTAGTGTATATGTAGCATAGTACGGGGGGGGGTACTAGTGTATATGTAGCATAGTACGGGGAGTACTAGTGTATATGTAGCATAGTGCGGGGAGTACTAGTGTATATGTAGCATAGTACGGGGGGGGGGTACTAGTGTATATGTAGCATAGTACGGGGGTACTAGTGTATATGTAGCATAGTACGGGGAGTACTAGTGTATATGTAGCATAGTACGGGGGTACTAGTGTATATGTAGCATAGTACGGGGAGTACTAGTGTATATGTAGCATAGTGCGGGGGGTACTAGTGTATATGTAGCATAGTACGGGGGGGGGGGTACTAGTGTATATGTAGCATAGTACGGGGAGTACTAGTGTATATGTAGCATAGTACGGGGAGTACTAGTGTATATGTAGCATAGTACGGGGGGTACTAGTGTATATGTAGCATAGTACGGGGAGTACTAGTGTATATGTAGCATAGTACGGGGGGGTACTAGTGTATATGTAGCATAGTACGGGGAGTACTAGTGTATATGTAGCATAGAACGGGGAGTACTAGTGTATATGTAGCATAGTACGGGGAGTACTAGTGTATATGTAGCATAGTACGGGGGGTACTAGTGTATATGTAGCATAGTACGGGGGGAGTACTAGTGTATATGTAGCATAGTACGGGGAGTACTAGTGTATATGTAGCATAGGACGGGGAGTACTAGTGTATATGTAGCATAGGACGGGGAGTACTAGTGTATATGTAGCATAGTACGGGGAGTACTAGTGTATATGTAGCATAGTACGGGGAGTACTAGTGTATATGTAGCATAGTACGGGGGGTACTAGTGTATATGTAGCATAGTACGGGGGTACTAGTGTATATGTAGCATAGTACGGGGGGTACTAGTGTATTTGTAGCATAGTACGGGGAGTACTAGTGTATATGTAGCATAGTACGGGGGGGGGTACTAGTGTATATGTAACATAGTACGGGGGGGGGGTACTAGTGTATATGTAGCATAGTACGGGAGTACTAGTGTATATGTAGCATAGTACGGGGGGTACTAGTGTATATGTAGCATAGTACGGGGGGGGGTACTAGTGTATATGTAGCATAGAACGGGGGGTACTAGTGTATATGTAGCATAGTACGGGGAGTACTAGTGTATATGTAGCATAGTACGGGGGGGGGTACTAGTGTATATGTAGCATAGAACGGGGGGTACTAGTGTATATGTAGCATAGTACGGGGGTACTAGTGTATATGTAGCATAGTACGGGGAGTACTAGTGTATATGTAGCATAGGATGGGGAGTACTAGTGTATATGTAGCATAGTACGGGGAGTACTAGTGTATATGTAGCATAGTACGGGGAGTACTAGTGTATATGTAGCATAGTACGGGGAGTACTAGTGTATATGTAGCATAGTACGGGGAGTACTAGTGTATATGTAGCATAGTATGGGGGGGGGTACTAGTGTATATGTAGCATAGTACGGGGGGGGGGGTACTAGTGTATATGTAGCATAGTACGGGGGGTACTAGTGTATATGTAGCATAGTACGGGGAGTACTAGTGTATATGTAGCATAGTACGGGGGGGGGGGTACTAGTGTATATGTAGCATAGTACGGGGGGGGGGGGTACTAGTGTATATGTAGCATAGTACGGGGGGGGTACTAGTGTATATGTAGCATAGTACGGGGAGTACTAGTGTATATGTAGCATAGAACGGGGAGTACTAGTGTATATGTAGCATAGTACGGGGAGTACTAGTGTATATGTAGCATAGTACGGGGGGTACTAGTGTATATGTAGCATAGTACGGGGGGAGTACTAGTGTATATGTAGCATAGTACGGGGAGTACTAGTGTATATGTAGCATAGGACGGGGAGTACTAGTGTATATGTAGCATAGGACGGGGAGTACTAGTGTATATGTAGCATAGTACGGGGAGTACTAGTGTATATGTAGCATAGTACGGGGGGTACTAGTGTATATGTAGCATAGTACGGGGGTACTAGTGTATATGTAGCATAGTACGGGGGGTACTAGTGTATATGTAGCATAGTACGGGGGGTACTAGTGTATATGTAGCATAGTACGGGGGGGGGTACTAGTGTATATGTAACATAGTACGGGGGGGGGGTACTAGTGTATATGTAACATAGTACGGGGGGGGGGGGGGTACTAGTGTATATGTAGCATAGTACGGGAGTACTAGTGTATATGTAGCATAGTACGGGGAGTACTAGTGTATATGTAGCATAGTACGGGGAGTACTAGTGTATATGTAGCATAGAACGGGGAGTACTAGTGTATATGTAGCATAGTACGGGGGGTACTAGTGTATATGTAGCATAGTACGGGGGGGGTACTAGTGTATATGTAGCATAGTACGGGGAGTACTAATGTATATGTAGCATAGTGCGGGGAGTACTAGTGTATATGTAGCATAGTACGGGGAGTACTAGTGTATATGTAGCATAGTACGGGGAGTACTAGTGTATATGTAGCATAGTATGGGGGGGGGTACTAGTGTATATGTAGCATAGTACGGGGGGGGGAGTACTAGTGTATATGTAGCATAGTACGGGGGAGTACTAGTGTATATGTAGCATAGTACGGGGGGTACTAGTGTATATGTAGCATAGGATGGGGAGTACTAGTGTATATGTAGCATAGTGCGGGGAGTACTAGTGTATATGTAGCATAGTGCGGGGAGTACTAGTGTATATGTAGCATAGTGCGGGGAGTACTAGTGTATATGTAGCATAGTACGGGGGGGGGACTAGTGTATATGTAGCATAGTGCGGGGGGTACTAGTGTATATGTAGCATAGTGCGGGGAGTACATGCTTTAGTTTATACATACTGACCCCACCTAGGCTGGTGTATAGATGAGGTCTGTACACATATAGAGAAGGTTGTGTAGTTTGGGGATTCCCATACCACGCTGGTAACATTTATAGCACAGAAATGGCCGTCCTGTAGTTGTAGAATCTCTTTAAATGGAGTCCGGAAGTTTCCTCTAAATGAAGTGTAATTATATTGGAGGGTCCAGCAAATCTCTGTAAGACTTTGGAGGAGATGTCGGTTAGGGCTACACGGAGATTTTGACACGGGTACAGATGGGTGAACGGGATGGCATTGAGACCAGGAGCCCAGAGTCCCAGGAACCAACCTGAGATGGATTGCTTGGGATTGGTTGCAGCCACTTCACCTACCTATTCAGTGAATGCAGGGCCCCTGCCACAGAACAGAGAACGGGGCCCGGCTCATCGCTTGCCATTCTCTGGACTTGCAAATCGGGCAAAATTTTCCTGTGTTTTCTGGATCAGCGATCCCAGCAGTCAGATCCCCAACAACCCTTTAGCTATCCTACAGATGGGGAATAACTTTAGGGGTTGTTTTTTCCTTTAAATCAACTAGTTCCAGAGATTTGTAATTTACCTCTATTAAAAAAAAATCTTGAGTCTTCCAGTACTTATCAGCTGCTGTATGTCCTGCAGGAAGTGGTGTATTCTCTCCAGTCTGACACAGTGCTCTCTGCTGCCACCTCTGTCCATGTCAGGAACTGTCAGGAATTTACTCCTTTAACTGTCACAATCCCCTTCTTTGCTGATCAGAAAAATACGGATTACGAATGCACCGTGGATGTCCGTGCCAGGAACTGTCCAGAGAAGCAGCAAATCCCTATAGAAAACTACTTCTCCAGACTGGAAAGAATACCACTTCCTGCAGGACATACAGCAGCTGATAAGTACTGGAAGAGTTGAGATATATTAATAGAAGTAAATTACAAATCTCTGGAAATTTAGGGCACCAGCTTATTTAAAAGAAAAAAAAAATTGGTAAACATCCCCTTTAAGATAAGTACTTCATATATGTGAAACATCATCTACCGTCAGCTGCACCTCTCGCCATGATAGCAGGAAATGGCTACACAAACAATCAGCACTCATTTACAGATAGAATCGGGCCGTCCTCTGACCCTCTGGGGTTGGCCAGCAGCCGAGACTTCCAGTGGTCATCTGATCATAGGGTAAACATATGGGGACCATTCAAATGAATGGATGACCCGGAGTCTTCCAGAACTTGGAGTTTGTTTGCACATGTCGGCGATGCAGGGCTCCTCCAAATAGGAGCATCGGATGTACAGCACCCAGTGACTCCCCCTGGTGGCTCACCATAGACTTACATGGGGCACAGCCCTGTCCTGTCAACTCTATGGATTGAATGCTCCATGCAAAAGTTTTGAGTGGACAGTGAAGCTCAGCCAGATCATAGGACCTATGTGATTGCGTCCTGAACAGAGCTATGGGTTCCCCCAGACGTAACCTGAAACAAATGCTGCATCAATGGGGCCAACTGGAAGAGAGAATAAGCGCCATGGCGGCATAGCGGCCCAGGTTATGAGCAGCGCTGAGTGGCGAGGACCGTATCTGGCCGGCGCTGCATTACATTTAGCCTCTTGTACAGATCATTTGTAATCCTTCTTTAAGCTCCCATAATAAGCTCTCTCCATGTTTCCCATTGAAGATACAGTCTTTAATTTTGCACAAAAAATGTTTAGCATGAATCTGTCCACGGTTTATTAATTATGCAGATTGCCCGATAATTCTCACCACGCAAAAGTTCTTCATATAAGAAGCTAAATCCTGAATCCTTATGCTCCCTTATCAGGCAGAATGTACGGAGAGAAGAAATCCCGTCCGTGCCCCGCGCTATTGTGGCAGTGCCCCCTACAGGCTGACAGCAGCAACCACCTCATCCCAGGAAGAAAGAGGCCTGGGAGCTGCTCAATCTCTGGCAGATCTGCTGGTACACTGCCGCACATGCCCCCCAGCCCGGCGGCTTCTGCTTTACATATTTCCATTCTAGATAAATACACGATAAGTGTTTATTTAATGCCAGAAATGAATAATATCTGTACGTGCGCTAATCCTTGTCAGCCGCCCGGGCCCAGCACACAGACAGATGTCCTTGGAGGGACAGAGAACTTGCTGCCCCTTCCATCTTTCTTCTCCTCTTCCTTCCCATCAGATTTATTTATGCAGCAGATCTATTATTGCTTCTATAAGCAGATCATGTTCTCATTATCCCAGGGTTATACATACACGAGGATGATGTCCACCACTCCCTGTCCCCAAGAGCTTATTTATCTAACAGCCTGGATACATTGGAAACCAATTCAGTTTATATATAGGATTAATCTACATGATAGGCCGCATCACCTTGTAAATACTTTGTGTTGCTGATACTGGGTTATATCCACTGTGTACATACATTACATTACTGATCCTGAGTTACATCCTGTATTATACCCCAGAGCTGCACTCACTATTCTGCTGGTGAGGTCACTGTGTACATACATTACATTACTGATCCTGAGTTACATCCTGTATTATAGTCCAGAGCTGCACTCACTATTCTGCTGGTGGGGTCACTGTGTACATACATTACATTACTGATCCAGTACTGATCCTGATCCATAATGTTGAGTATTGTCCTAGTTCAGTGTTCCCCAACCTCTGGCTCTATCTACAAGTCACTTCATTCACTGAATCATGAAGGTATACTGGGGGTTGTAGTTGTGCAGTAGCTGGTGAGGTTGGAGATGCTATTAGTGCGGACACTTCAGGAGGTGTTTGGACTCTTTAGCACTAAAGCCCCTATTCCAACGAGTGACTGTGAGGAGCAATCGAGTGCTGTCAGCTCCTCGTTCCCCGCTCTCTTCTGCCGCTATTACTCGCAGGTGAGTGGGTGGGGGGCCCGGGTGATCGTCCAGGCAGCCCATAACAGATAGCAGCGGTCCGCTGCCTCTTATTCCTTGGAGCAACTGCAGTAGATCGCTGCTATCACAGTCGTTTGTCTTTCAACATGTTGAAAGACAAACGACTACAATGATCAGCCGAAATCGTTCATGTCATCTGATTGTTGTCTTCTATTACACAGGGCGATTATCGGCCTTAAGTCTCTTGTCCCTGATCATTGAGCAGCTATAGTCCACCATAATAGGTGACGATGCACTGGGGCGGATGCCCTCTCCCTTCCTGCCCTTATTGGTGGGATTAGTGCAATGATTATGGGTAATTCTGGTGTAGAAGATTCTCCACCGTCCTCTTACTCCCGGGTGTAGAAGATTCTCCTCCGTTCTCGTTCTCCCGGGTGTAGAAGATTCTCCTCCGTTCTCGTTCTCCCGGGTGTAGAAGATTCTCCTCCGTCCTCGTTCTCCCGGGTGTAGAAGATTCTTCTCCGTTCTCGTTCTCCCAGGTGTAGAGGTTTCTCCTCCGTTCTCGTTCTCCCGGGTGTAGAAGATTCTCCACCGCCCTCGTTTTCCCGGGTGTAGAAGATTCTCCACCGCCCTCGTTCTCCCGGGTGTAGAAGATTCTCCTCCGTTCTCGTTCTCCCGGGTGTAGAAGTTTCTCCTCCGTCCTTGTTCTCCCGGGTGTAGAAGTTTCTCCTCCGTCCTCGTTTTCCCGGGTGTAGAAGATTCTCCACCGTCCTCGTTCTCCCGGGTGTAGAGGTTTCTCCTCCGTTCTCGTTCTCCCGGGTGTAGAGGTTTCTCCTCCGTCCTCGTTCTCCCGGGTGTAGAAGATTCTCCTCCGTTCTCGTTCTCCCGGGTGTAGAAGATTCTCCTCCGTTCTCGTTCTCCCGGGTGTAGAAGTTTCTCCACCGTCCTCGTTCTCCCGGGTGTAGAGGTTTCTCCTCCGTCCTCGTTCTCCCGGGTGTAGAAGATTCTCCTCCGTTCTCGTTCTCCCGAGTGTAGAAGTTTCTCCTCCGTCCTCGTTTTCCCAGGTGTAGAAGATTCTCCACCGTCCTTGTTCTCCCGGGTGTAGAAGTTTCTCCTCCGTCCTCGTTCTCCCGGGTATAGAAGTTTCTCCTCCGTCCTTGTTCTCCCGGGTGTAGAAGTTTCTCCCGCGTCCTCGTTCTCCAGGGTGTAGAAGATTCTCCTCCGTTCTCGTTCTCCCGGGTGTAGAAGATTCTCCTCCGTCCTCGTTCTCCCGGGTGTAGAAGATTCTCCTCCGTTCTCGTTCTCCCGGGTGTAGAAGATTCTCCTCCGTCCTCGTTTTCCCGGGTGTAGAAGATTCTCTACCGTCCTCGTTCTCCCGGGTGTAGAAGTTTC